>NW_027195107.1:0-300000 GCF_038502225.1 Cherax quadricarinatus
CAGTGGCACATTGTTCGTCCACCTCAGCGCACCCAGCATGACCCCGAGCGGCAGTATTTTGGACGACATAGAGTCTTCGGAGGTGCGTAGGGCAGGCATGGACTAGGGTAAGTGCCACGTAGTCGACAAGAGAGCACACCGCCTGCATGTTGAACAATCGGAGAATGTCATGGCTGGCCCCTGACCTAGGGTTGGCGAGGGCACGCATGGCCATGACTCGTTGCATCGTCTGCTCTCTGACATACTCTGCCTGATTCCAAAAGGAGAGCCGATTGTCAATGTTCACCCCCAAGTACAGGTAGCTGCTGATCCAGCCGAGATTGATGCCCGATACCTGCAGGCTCCCCTCCGGCACTCTGGCTTGCAGGACCATGGCCTTGGATTTTTCTGCTGAAACCTTGAGCCCGAGGCAATGACAGATGGCAGAGAGGAGGTTAAGGTCACACTGGGCTCTATGCATCAAACCACATCTCTCGGTGATGATGAGAGCCAGTTCATCAGCGTAGCTGAGCAGCTGGGTGCCTAAAGAGAACGGCAGCTGCACCAGTTCATGCATCAGGACATTGAAGAGAGTGGGGCTGAGGACCCGCCCCCCCTGTGGGGTGACATTTTCCAGGGGCCTGAGGGTGGACACCTGTCCCTGGAAGTGCACTCGCACACGCCTGTTCTGCAGGTATGAAGAGATCCAGGCAAGGAGCCTGCCCTTCACGCCCCTGCGTGCTAAGAGGTCAAGGATGGCTGGCGCTCTGGCAAGCTCAAAGGCTTTCTCTAGGTCCAGGAAGACGACAATTTTGGGTCTCTTGTTTGACCCAATGCCTGCAAGGAGGGTGGTGATGCTCTCTGCTGTGCCCACTCCCCATGTGAAGCCGTAAATGTGACGGTGTCCTGGGCCGAGCTTCCACGGTAGTCACTCAAGGATCATCCCTTCAGCAATCTTGGAAAGACAGCTGGTGAGGGAGATGGGCCTCATGCTTTCTGGGTCCCTGGGCTTGGGGATAGGCAGAATGATGGCTTCCTTCCATGCAGTGGGAAGTTGCCCAGCCCTCCAGGAGCAGTTGATGACCTCCAAGAGTGCTCCGTGTCCAGAGGGGCCTGCCCTCATGATCATGCTGTAGGTGATACCATCCTGGCCAGTGGTGGTGTCACGCGATGTCCTGAAGGCCGCTTGCAGCTCCCGATCACTAAAGTCAACGTCAGTGTCATTGTGCTTGTAGCATGCCGCCCGCAGCCTGGCAGTCCTGTCTGGGAGGAGGACAGCCTGAGGTTCTGCACGTCTTGTGGCAGGTGGACTGTTGCTGCCCTGGAGGTGAAGAGCTCGACCAGCCTCTCTGCCTCACCAGCTGGGTCGTGGTGAGCATGTGCCGTTCCTCTGCATTTTCCAGTAGCTATACCTATTTTCGCCCAGATCTCAGACAGGGAAGTGGCATGGTCAAAGGAGGCACACCATTCAAACCACTTCCCCAGGTGGACTCTGTGGGAGATGTGGCGAGCGTGCCGCACCAGCTCTCTCAGCAGACGAAGAGTTTTGGCAGTAGGGTTGTGTCTGTGGAGCCTGCGGGCACAGTGGATGGGGTGGTTCTGCTCCTTGACTGTCTCGTCGTAGAACAACCAGTCCCTCTTGATGGTGCCTCCAACCTTGGTGAGCAGTATGGCTGCCTCGGCCACATGGGTGAAGGCCACTTGGAGGTTCTGTGCAACCGCATCAGGGTTGTTGGAGAGGGTGGTCGTCTCCCACCATTGCTGTATGACATCCTGGAAGCGCTGCCAGTCAGCCTTCTTGATGTTCCACCGTGGAGGCGGTGAGTACGGGGTGTGCTGAGTGAGCGCCAGCATGGTGATGATCGCAATGTGGTCCCTGGTGAGAAGTGGATGGAGTTCCCACCTCACCCCAGGCTGCAGTCTCTGGGAGAGGAGAGTGACATCCAGTCGGTTGCCGCCATGGTGTCAGCTCCCCACTGTTGAGGAGGACGATCTTGGGAACGTCCTCAAGCACCACCGCCAGGTGCCTGCCCATCTCATTGGTATGGGAGACAGAACAGAGAAGCTCATGATGGGCATTGATGTCCCCTGCCACAAGGACGCCCTCGAGGCGACATATGGACATGGCCGCAACCTCCAAGAGGTCGAGGGTAAACCGTGTGCTCCGGTACACATTGTAAACAGTCAGTGGTCCAGTTGGTAGTGGCTTGTACCTGCACCCCTTCACCGCAATTGATGGGGTCAGTGACGATTGGGTGGGGGGATGCAATTCCGGACATAGATTGCAGTGCCCCTGGCAGTGGGTTCACTCCGCTGCAGGTATGTGGAGAACCCAGGGATGCATGGCTGTGGGGCGGGTGGGGGTTTGACGAGGGTTTCTTGGAACAGAAACACGTCTATCTCATCCTGGACTGCAGCCTGGATCGCTAGGTGGAGTTTCTGCCTCAGACCACAGATGTTCCCCTGAAGGATTTTAGGGACTGTCGGGCGACCCGTCGGACTCCATCTCCTCCTGTTGGTCCACGGTTCTCCGAAATATCCGTGCGTGTTCTTCCAAGTCCTCAGGCGTGATGATCCAGGTGAGGTGGGCCTGAAGGTCTTCTGCGTCCTTCTGCTCCAGCATAACCAGGCTGAACACGGTAGTCAGGAGCTCCTTGCAGATCTTCCTGTCCCGCATTGATGGGAGTTGACTCGCAAGCAACTCTATCATGAGCTTGATTATAGTGACAGTGTGAGTCTTCGAGATCCCCCCCCCCTTCTGGGGTGACAGGGTTTCCTTGACTGGGGTTGCTGGCCCCCTCCCGCAATCATTGCCGCAGCTGTCCCACAGGTCGCGCAGGTCTCTGCGGCTCTCTGTGCCATCTGGCTGGGTGTCGTGTCGAGGAGAGCAGGATGGGTATATATAGGCAGGAGGAGGTAATAGTAGTAGCAGTGGTGGTAGTAGTGGAGGTGGAAGTAGTAGTGGGGAGGTAGTAAGAGTAGGAGGGGCCAGTTAAATACTAAGAAAGAGGAGCACTGCAAGGGAGCTGGTGCCCACAGAGGGTAAGAGCAAGAACATAGAGGGGGGAAAGAAATAAATAAGTAAATAGAGAAAAAACAAATACACAGAACAGAATAAAGACAACCCAAAGGAGAAAAAGGAAAAAAGGAAAGAGGAAGAGGGAGAAGAAGAAAAAAGGAGGAATCAGGCTAAGTCACGAGTGTTCTGAAGTTTGGAGCATTTTACAATGTAGTGGGAGAGGAAGACATCTACAGAGACAGGACTAAGATTCATACAAGGAAAGTTGTGTATTAGGGAGGATTCAACCAGATGGCGACTGTTAAATTTGGAAGTAGGGAAGACAGTTTTAGCAGAAGACCAGTCAACAGGATGACTGTGATCTCTGACATGACAGAAAAGAGCATTGTTAGTGTCAGCAAGCCTAACACTATTTTTGTGCTCCCTGAGTCTGTCAGAAAGGGATCGACCAGTTTCTCCAAAATATTGAAGAGGACGGGAGGAGCAAGAAATAGAGTAGACACCAGGAACATCTGTAGAGGGAGGAGAGGCATGAACGAGATTAGTGCGAAGAGTGTTAGTCTGGCGGAAAGTAAGCTTGATGTCTAAGGAACGGAGAGAGTTGTTGAGATTAGAATGACCGGAAATGTAGGGAAGGCAGAGGACAGAATAGTTCCCAGGAGTAGAGAGTTTAGGAGAGAAGAAATTACGTTTAGCACGTGAAAAGGCAGATTCTATGAAATGGGAAGGGTAGCCAAGATGGGAAAATGAATTTTGAAGAGTGGAAATTTCTGACTGAAGGAACTGAGGATCACGGAGAAAGAGGGAGATAAGAACACGTTTCTTGACAGAGGAAGCATGATAAGAAAAGTAGTGAATGCACATACCACTGTGCATAGGATTTCGGTAAACGGAAAAGGAAAAACCTGTATCTGAGTGGTGGATATGACATCAAGAAAAGGAAGCAAGGAATTAGATTCCCATTCAGCTTTAAACTTAATGGAATGGATAAGATTGTTAAGAGCTTCAAGAAAAGGTTGGAAGAGACTGGAGTCATGAGGCCACAGACCAAAGTCGTCATCAACATAGCAGAGCCAGAGTGAAGGGCGCACATCGATGGTAGGAAGAAGAACAGTCTCGAAGTATTCCATGTAAAGATTAGCAAGGACAGGAGAGAGAGGAGAGCCCATAGCGACACCGAAGGTTTGAGAATAATATTTCCCTTGGAAGGAAAAGGAATCAGAGTCCACAGAGAGGTGGATAAGATCAAGAAAGACATCAATAGGTATAGGGAGATGTAGAAACCCTTCATGGGCCTTCTCTCTAAGAAAATCAAGGACATCATCAAGAGGGACATTGGTGAAGAGGGACTCAACGTCAAGACTAAGCATCTTACAGGTCGGGAGAGAGTGAACCCGTTCAATGCAGTCTTCAGAGTGACGGAGGTGGGCAGGAGAAAAGTACCAAGAAAGGGAGTGAGGGTTTTGGCCAACCAAGAAGCAAGAGAATAAGAGACAGAACCTCTAGAGGATATGATAGGACGTAGAGGAATATCACGTTTATGAGTTTTGGGAAGACCATAGAAATAGGGCAGAGAGGGACAGATGACACTGAAACGTTGAACAAGGTCAAAGTCAGGAGGACAGACGTCGGACAGAGTCCTAAGTTTGATGTTAAAAGTTCTCTTGATGCGATCAAGAGGGTTGGAAACGAGAGGAGTGTAGGTATGTGAGTCAGAGAGCTAGACATCAGCTTCACGGAGGTAACCCTCGAGATCAATGATAACTACCGAATTACCTTTGTCAGAAGATAGTATGACAATGTTGGTATTGGATTTAAGAGAAGAAAGGACAAGTTGGTAACGGCGCAGAAGGTGGTGATTCTTAGAAAAGAAGAGCAGGAAGGAGAGCGCCACGATAGGTGGACAAGTCAGGAAGATTATAGGAGCGAGACTGACGAAAAGAATTAAAAAAGCTAATCATGGCAATACCAGTGCAAGGGGTTTGCGAGGTTCTGACCTGAGGATAGGTGAGAATGGGAAGGAAGAGGGAGGGGAGGGATGGAAAATTGGAAGAGGTTGGGAGGGTGGAGTAAAAGGTGAGGTAACAGAGGTTAGTGGCCCGACAACTCTGGAGCATGATGTGCAGAGGTACTGCAGGAGGTTGTGCTGGAGCGAGTTGTGCAGGAGACAGCAGAGTCAGTAGAGTAGGGCTGGTTCTCAGGTGTCTGGCAGGAGATGGCTGGAAGGACAGTGGTGCCCAGAAAAACAGGGTCGTTCTGGAGCCACACTCCAGCTTTAGCTAAATAGCAAAGTGCTGGGGGACTTTGGTTGCTGGTAGGTGATGATTAGACTGTGTAGCTGTCGGAGCCGTTTCTGACTGTGTTGAATTTTGCTCTTGAGAGGTGTAGTACCTTCATTTTGGAGTTGATGTGTATTGTATCGTTGAGGATGTCGAGTATGGATTGTAGGGTTGGAGGTGGAATTCCGTGAACAGCGTACTTTGTAGTGTTGTCTTGGAGTCGTTGGCTGAGTTCTGGGAAGGGCATAGCTCTACTGTGTGGTTTCGTGGTGTAGAACATGGCATAGTCGTGTTTGAGGATCGGTGGGGTTGCTTGTGGAAGCTGAGCTGGGCGAGTCGGGGTTTCTGATAGGTCAGTAGCAGTAGACTTGGAGGCAGGTGGTGGTGGGTTTTCGTTGGTGGGTTCTTCTGAGGTCTCAGAGGTCTCTGGTTGGGCCAACTCAGTGTCGGATATGATACGATATATTCTAGGTAAGACCCCAAGAAGGGGTGAGTGGGTAAGTGTGGATAGAGGAAGAGTAGGTTGGTTAGAGGAAGGTTTTTTAGTATAAGGGAAACAACCAGGGCTTAATCCAGTAGCTGAGCTGATGGTGATTTAGGAGGTCGTGTGCATCTTCGAGACTGGGAGCGGCAAAGCGTGGATTGCAGGTACATGGGCAATATTTAAGGTCCCCACCTGTGAATTACAAGTTAGTAAGTCAAGATTTCAGAAGGATTATTTGTATAAAGGAAGTGGGTCAGGGGCTAGTAGTGAGTAGAAAAGGTTGTGTGTTTCCAGGTCTGCGTATGTCGTCGTCTAAGTATGAGGTCCAGTAGTCATGTCGGGTCTCTAGTCTGTCTATTTGTTTGTCACTAAGCAGTTTCCAGTACACGTTTAGAGCAGGGATGTTCACACGGGCGTGGATGGACTCACTTGTGAGGAATTCATCCCAGTGGGTGTTGAACACCCAGCATAAGGCTTTGTTCTGGATGTGTTGTAGTTTCAGTCGGTTTGTCACAGCAGCTAGGGAGAGGGCTAGTGGGCAGTAATTTATTAGTGGACGAATGAGGGCTTCATATAGATGTAGTTTTGTTTTTGTGGAGGCATGCCATAGTTTGGATAGCCCTGACAGGGCCTTGGTTGCAATGGCGCGCTTCTCGTTGATGTGTTTGTGTATTGGCAGGTTGTGGTCTAGAGAAACTTCTAAGACGTTGGTTGTCTGCGAGACGGTGATGTTAGTATGGGTATCAGCTGTCCTGAGTACTACTGGATGAGGTGGTTCGTGTTTCCTGTAGTGGAAGTAGGTGATCTTGGATTTTGCAGGGTTGGTTTTTATTCTCCATTTCTGTTCCCAATGTGTAATCTGATCTACTTCGTCTTGTGTTCTGCGGGCTAGTGTGGTTATTTGTCCGTGGGTGGTGAGTTGGGTGATGTCATCTGCATACGCAAGAGTGATGGTGGTGCCAAAAACTTGTGTTGGGATGTCATTGGTGTAGAAGATGTAGAGAAAGGACTGAACCCTGTGGAACTCCAGCATGTAGTGGAACTTTATCCTCATAGTCCTACCATCTAGGAAGTTAGAGTAATTTGCAGATAGTCCGAGGGAGGTCGAAGTTGGAACAGAGCTTAATCTTCAAGCCATTGTGCCACACTCTGTCAAAAGCTTTCTCAACATCTTTGGCTACTAGGGCTGTCTTTTTCCCGTGGTTTTGGTTTACATGGATGTAGTTTAAAGTCAAGTTGACTGTGTCTTGAGTGGAACGGTTAGATCTGAAGCCAAATTGGCCATCATATAGGAGGGAGTTTGTTTCAAGATGTCTACATAGGCGTGAGTTTTTGATTCTTTCATAGATCTTTCCCAGTACTTCGAGCAAGCTGATGGGGTGGTAGTTTTTTGGGTCATAGTGGTCTTTGTTTGGTTTTGGGATGAGGATAGCGGTGGCTGCTTTGAAGAGAGTGGGGAAGTAGCCGGATGCTAGTGATGCATTGTGGAGGCTCTTGAAGGCTGAGATGATAGAGTAGGGATGTGTTTTAGGATGATGTGGTTTATGCCGGAGGCTCCTGGGGCTTATGGAGGGAGGTGCTGAATGAGAGTTTTAATGTCATTGGCTGTGATAGGGGTGTCCAGTTCCTGAGTGGCAGTGAGTGAGTCAAGTTCTATGTACCTGTCAGGTGCCGTTAGGCTCATGTGTTCAGTGTTTCATTGGTTTATTTGTTGTGTGTGTGGCAGAGTGTGTGGTTGTGGGGGTGTGGGTGGAAAATATTCTCCCATATATTCTTAAAGATATTTGTTGCTGTTTGTGGGTCGGTGATGTTTCTGTTGTCGTGGGTTATGTGTTCAAATTTGCTGTTGTTGGCGTTACCTCGGATTGTGTTAATGAAGTTCCAGAAAGTTTTGGGGTCTTTTATGCATTGCTCATTTGCCTGATGAATGAGCCCAGCCCAATGAGTGTTTTGATCCTACTCTAGGCTATGAAGTATGTTGTTCCTGAGGTATGTGAGGCCTTGTCTTATTTGGTTGAATCTGTGTGTGTTGAGGCGGAAGTGGTTGTGGTAGCATGTGACGAGTCTTTTTGTTCTGATTGAGGGTTTGAATGAGTATCTTATGGCGTGTGTTTTTGTGAGTACTGCAGTGTTAGGTGCTCGTGTTATTGTCTCAAGGATGAGGTCAAGTTGTGTGTCAATATCTGTAGTTGGTTTGGTGTTGTAGTCATAGTTAAGGTTGGTGTTGTCAATGGTGTTTTTGAAGGGCTCCCAATCATCCTTCTTGTATGCTAGTGTTGGTGTTGTAGGAATACAGATTGGGTTTGTCGAGATATGTAGGACAATGGGTATGTGGTCAGATCCAGTGATGTGGCCAGGGTCTATGTAGTGTTGGAGGAGAGTGCTGGCTCTGTTTGCTAGAATTATATCAGGTTTTCCTTGTCCTCGGTGCCCAAAGAAGGTGTTGAAGGGAGGATCTAGGTGTCATAGATGTTTGTGGTTTGAGAAGTTATGTAGTTGTGTGCCTATATACTATACTGTACTATACTAATACTCTCAGGTAAAACCCGTGTGGGTGAAAATGGAGAGAGTTTGACAGTGAAGAGTAGTGGATGAGAGAATGGTTTAAGGGGGAGGAAAAAGAGCCAGGGCTAAACCCAGTTGCATATCATTATGAGGCATGGTTGAGAGGCTGGTTGCTGGGCAAGGCTGACCGTCGGGGATGGAGTAAAGAAGACTGGGCTCGGCGTGGGAGGCAAGGACATAGTGGGCAGCGGCGCCGTGTCACCGCTGGTTACGCTATAGTCTGCCTCTCGGAATGCATGTGGCGGAGAGAGGGAGGCACAGTGGTCGGCGAAAAGAAAAGGACGTCGTTTAAGGTCCACACCTGCAGATGGCAGGAAAGGGTTTAGGGGATAGATTTAGGTGTAGAGAGGGGCAAGGTTCAGGGCTGTAGAGGGATTGGAATAGGTTTACTGTGTTTCCAGGTCGTCTGATGATTTTGTCAAGGTATGCTGTCCAGGTGTCTTGGTATGTTTCGAGTCGGTCAATTTGTCTGTCTCTGAGTTTCATCCAGAATACATTCAATGCAGGAGTGCCAGTCCTAATATGGAGAGACTCGCTGGTGGCAAAGTCACCCCACCTCACTCCTAGCACCCACCACACAGCACGATTCTGGATTCGTTGCAGCTTTAGGACGTTTGTTTTGGCAGCGAAAGAAAGGCTGAGAGGTGTATAAGAGAGAAGAGGACGGATAAGAGCCTTGTACAGGTGGAGCTGGTGTGTGGGTGTGAGCCTCTGAGCTTGTACAGTCGCTCTAGGGCAGAAGTGGCCATAGCTCTTTTGGCATTTATGTGGGTGTGTAGTCTGAGTCTGGAGTCTAGGTTTACACCTAGGACTGTGGTGCTGTGTGTTCTGGGGATGGGTGTTCTTGTGGTGGTGGTTCTGAGGTAGACAGGTAGAGGTGGGCTTCCTTAGGGGAAGAAGTAGGTGATTTTGGATTTGGCGGCATTTGTTTTGGTTCGCCACAGGATCTCCCAAGCACTTATCCTGTCCAACTCACGTTGAGTTCTGAGTGAGAGGTATCTGCAGTGTTTGTACGTGGTGAGTTGTGTGATGTCGTCTGCGTAAGCCAGTGTGAGTGTGTTGTGGTGTGCAGGGTCGGGGATGTCGTTTGTGTAAAGGATGTACAAGGTGGGGGAAAGAACAGCCTTGGGGAACTCTGGCATGAAGAGTGAAGGGTTCAGAGAGACAGTTCTTGAACTTTACTCGCATCATACGGCCGTCAAGGAAGTTGCTGAGTAACTTTTTGGCATTCAGGGGAAGGTCAAAAAGATTACACAGCTTGTACTTCAGCCCCGAGTGTCGGACCGTGTCGAAGGCTTTCTCCACGTCCTTAGCAACCAGGGCCGTTGCACAGCCTTGGGCCTTATTGATTTGAATGTAGTTCAGGATAATGTTGAGAGCTGCCTGCGTAGTGTGGTGTTGGCGTAAGCCAAATTGTTGGTCAATCAGTAGGTGGTTTGTCTCTAGGTGCGTCCTTAGTCTGTGATTGATAAGTCTTTCAAATGTCTTGCCAAGGGTTTCCAGTAGACTGATGGGTCTGTAGTTTCTTGGATCAGTCGGGTCCTTGCCAAGTTTGGGGATGAGTGTGGCTATGGCAGATTTAAATATGGAGGGGAAGTATCCGGAAGCGAGGCAAGCATTGTAGAAGTCAGTAAGTGCTGACATGACAGAATCTTTTTTTTTATATTTTATTGAGAGCATATCTTGTACAGACATAATACATATATATAGCATAACACTGTTGATAACAATAAGTACATACATAAATTATCACACACGCACACGTTGTTGGACACAGGAGAAGAAAACCGTCACAGACAAAACAAAAAAGAAAGACCAGAAAGATGACAGAATCAGGGAAGTTGCAGAGTACATATTGGGACAGTCCCAAAACTCCTGGGGCTTTGGAAGGAAGCTTCAGGATTAAGGCTTTGACTAAAGGTTGGGAGAAAGGGGTGTTCAGAATGTGGGTGGAGATGAGAGAGGAAAGTTGTGTAGTAGAGTCAGGACATATTTTGTGTCTATGTGTGGAGACCCAGTGTTCTATGGCTTGTGTGTGCTGTTGTGCAGCAGGGTCAGGAAGGTGGGGGTGGAAGATATTTCCCATATGTCCCTGAAGACTTGTGCTGCTTGTGTAGGGTCTGTGATGTTTATGTTGTTGTGTGTGATGTGTTGGAAATGTGTTGTTTTTGGGATTCCAGTGACTCTCCAGATGAAGGTCCAGAACTCCCTGGGGTCCTGTATGCGTTGTTTGTCAGCAGCCTGGACAAGAGATAGCCAGTGTTTGGCATGGTCTTCATCCAGGCTACAGATGATGTTGTTCCGTAGGAAAGTGAGGTCTCTGCTGACATAGGCGAATCTGTGGTGGTTGGAGGCAAAATGGTGTCTGTAGTAGAGGAGAAGGCATATTGTTCTCTCAGAAGGACCGAAGGAGTATCTGACGCTGTGACTTTTTTTGGAATCGTGTGATCAGCAGCTTGTGTAATAGAATCCTGGATGAAAGCAATCTGGGTGTCGATGTCTGAGGTAGGTCTGTTGTCAAAGTTGTGTGTAAGGTTGGTGTTGTTTGAAGAAGTCCCAGTTGGCCCTGGAGAATGAGGGAATGGGTCTGGAAGGATGAGGGTTAGAAGAAATGTGGAGGGTGATGGGAAGGACGAGCCGGAAAGGGGGCCTGTTGTGATGTAGTGGTGAAGGTAGAGGCTGGCTCTGTTTGTGATGATTATGTCGGGTTTGCCCTGGCCCAAATTACCGAAGAAGGTGTTGAAGTGGGGGCCAAGATGTATCAGGTGTTTTAGCGCGATTAGTTGTTTCAGCTGGTTTGCATGAGTGTTGGTGTATGTGTCGTGAAAGTCTTTGTGTTTGGCGTTGAGGTCGGCGAGAAGATAGACAGCATCTCTGATGACCAATATCTTTTTTGTATGTGACACGGGTTTTAGATTACTTTTGCGTCGTAATTTTCCAAGAGGCCAGTCGAACCCACTTCACTGAGGTGGTTAAAGATACCCACACAGTAGATCGGCTAAACTACATCACTTGGGTAACACCAACGCCTTTCTCTCCTCTCTAATCACCTTTCCTCTCTTCTGGACCGGGCGGACCTGCTCCTGCGTCCGTAGGTGTATTCGTTCAAACGATGCTGAATCCAGGCTGAATCCAGGCGATTACCGCACAGGATGCCAAATCTTGGTATGTACACATACCAGAACATACGCTTGACGCCCCACGATCCTTAGCTTAGCCATTACAATTGGCTGCCCTGCCCCATGTTCAGTTGTCACGATGGAACAATCGCAAGGCTCTCCCCCTCCCATGCTGACGTCTCTCTCTAGCCCCCGCTCCCCCATCCCCTGCCTCACGAAAGCAACCCACCTTCACTCTCCTTCTTAAGTACTCTAAACCAGACCACCACAATACATCAGCAAGGGACACGCTCAACAACATAACTCAAGCACCTCAGTCAGGAGTATACAAAACAGACACTGGCTTCAAACTTATCCTTGACAAACACTCTTATGGCATCTACACAGCGACTGCAACTCGACAGAAACTGAAAGATGCCGGCTACTCCATTATCTGGAGCCCAGAACATCGTGCCAAAAGCACAGTAATTGCAAAACAAGTTGGCTCATCCCTCCTTACTGCTTATGAGACCAACAAAACAGACCACATTAATGACATCAGCACTAGGAACAAGGTCCCTATAGACGACATATACAGACCTCCTAACACCAACATTCTTAAAATACGCTGGTACACACCTGACGAGGCTTCTAGCCTCTTCTGTAAAGGAATCCTGGCTAAAACTATCAGAATACATCCTGAATCTCTTTACTCCATCAACTATCACCACATAACTCAGTGCTTGAAATGCTATAAATTTGGACATGACAAAGACTCCTCCAGTGCCACTGGAACCTGTTCCAGGTGTGCAGATTCAGGCCACTACTGGACAACCTGTAACGCCACTATCAAATGCAGTCAACTGCAATCAACCCCACACTGCCATATCAAACTCTTGCCCAAAACGTAAAAATTACCTTAATTCACTTAAAGGCAATGAACCTCCTTCCCTACCTAACCCTCACCCCACCCCCCCCTTCCCACCCCCTCGGGCAGCCCCCCCAACGTCTGGGCAACCCCACTCCCCTGGACTCAACCAACCCCACAGCACACCCAAAATACACCTCAACCCACAACCAGCACACCCAACCCACAAGGACCAGCATACACACCTGATCTCACTCTTACCTGCAAAATCATTACAGCTGTACACTCAGCCATAGCAATAAATGAGATATACCAGCTAGACTTCCCACTAGCCCTTAATGTCATCCTCGCAGAAAACAACCTACCCCAACTCATCCTCCCTGACTCAAGAAATCGTAATGACACGATTGCAAATAAACCATACCCCCGGCCGGGATTGAACCCGCGGTCATGTTGATGGCAGTGAAGGGACTTGAGCTAGAGTTCGTCACGGCCACGCTAGCTGGAGATTCGTCTGTAAAAACTTGCATTTGTGGTCACAGAGGTGCCTGTGCTAACTTTCCTATGGTGTAGAAATATACCTAGTTGGATGAATCTTATTGTGGCTAGCTGGTCTAGTGGCTAACGCGACGGGCTGGAGTTTTGAGACTCTATGACCGCGGGTTCAATCCCGGCCGGGGGTATGGTTCATCCTCCCTCCTCTCCCCAGCTCCACTAAACACTCCCCCTCCCCCCTCGTCCCCCTTTCCCCCGTCCCCCAACCCACCCAAAATTCCCAAACCCCCTGCTCAGCATGGGTCAGTAGGCCTGTTGCAGTGTTCCTTCTTTCTTATGTTCTTAACAGCTTGATCCACACAACCATGCCACCCCCAGAGACTCCCCACCCCGCCACCTCCACAGCCACCCACACCCTCCCCACCCCACGCACCCCCCTCCACCACCTCCACATCTGGCTCCTCCGCCCCCACACCTAAGTCAGCAAGTTCCAACCAGACACACAACACAACAACATCTACCTCAGTTCACAGGAGGAAATCAACCAAACCCTCGACCTGCACCAACTTTTGAAAGACAATCCAGGGAGCATGAAAGATCACAGAACACACAGAACAGACAGGTCTCCCTCTCCTCCTCCAGGAAGCGCCCCTGCGACCTCATACACACACGCCTCTGGGAACATCACTACCATGGGCATCCGCCCTGATTCCTTTAAGATCTGCACCATAACTGGGGCTGGTCCTTCACTGGTACAGAATAACAACACCCCTGCTACCGACCCTTCACAGGCACCTTCAAGGTAATCCAACTTAATGTGCATCATTACTATCCCTTTAGACATATGATAGCTAAGCTCATCGAAGCGGAAAAACCAGATGTAGTTCTACTAAATAGCACATGCCTCCAGGCACAAGCAACGCATCCGACACTATGGCTTCACTTCCAAACAATCCCCACATGACCCACATGATGGAGTTGCCATCCTAGTCAACTCCACCAAAAAAACATGAATTCCTACCATTCCACTTCACACATCAACACTCCCTTGCAGTCAGACTACACACTCAGCTAGGACCCTTCATATTCTTCACCACATACGCAAGGCCCAACACGGCCCTAAGTGTACAAGACCTATCTCTCGTCTTCAACCACTCCAACATCCCTGCCTACCTGCTGGCAGACATGAATGCAAAACACCCAGCTTTTAACCACAACACCACCATCCAAATAGGCACACAACTACATAACTTCTCAAACCACAAACATCTCCTCACTTCAACACCTTCTTTGGGCACCGAGGACAAGGAAAACCTGACATAATTCTTGCAAACAGAGCCAGCACTCTCCTCCAACACTATGTAGCCCCTGACCCCATCAGTGGATCTGACCACATACCCATTATCCTACATATCTCGACAAACCCAATCTGTATTCCTACAACACCAACACTAGCATACAAGAAGGATGATTGGGAGTCCTTCAAAAACACCATTGACAACACCAACCTTAACTATGACTACAACACCAAACCAACTACAGATATTGACACACAACTCGACCTCATCCTTGAGACAATAACACGAGCAACTAACACTGCAGTACCCACAAAAACACACACACCATAAGATACTCATTCAAACCCTCAATCAGAACAAAAAGACTCGTCACATGCTACCACAACCGCTTCCGCCTCAACACACACAGATTCAACCAAGTAAGACAGGACCTCACATACTTCAGGAACAACATACTTCATAGCCTAGAGCAGGATCAAAACACTCATTGGGCTGGGCTCATTCATCAGGCAAATGAGCAACGCATAAAGACCCCAAAACTTTCTGGAACTTCATTAACAGAATCCGAGGTAACACCAACAACAGTAAATTCGAACACATCACCCTCGACAACAGAAACATCACCGACCCACAAATATTTTCCACCCACACCCCCACAACCACACACTCTGCCACACACAACAAATAGACCAATGGAACACTGAACACATACGCCTAACGGCACATGACAGGTACATACAACTTGAATCACTCACCGCCACTCAGGAACTGGACACCCCTATCACAGCCAATGACATTAAAACTCACATTCAGCACTGTGGCATGCAAAGAGTACGTAACCTTTATTCGGCGCATGGACACACCCTCATTTACAGGCTATCTCCCCCAACCAGCGAACCAGGTTGCTAAGAGTTGATGATGGGGCCCCATCGTTCAACTAGTGACCAGGTTCTAGCCAATAAGAAGGTGGGATTGACAATCGCAGAGGTTATGTGGATACCGCTCTCCTGTCTGCCCTTGTCATTCCCATTCTAGAGCTGGTTGAAGCACGGTCTGCTATCTTGTGGCTTCTATTTCTGCCTTGCTTACCGTGGAGTGCACTATATTTATCACTGTACATAGTGTACATATTGCTGTTATAATTGGTGAAGGATAATATAAGTCTAAACTTTTTCTGCTGTGTTTATTTGCTCCCATTACACCTGGGATAACAGGCCCTTTGAAATCCAAGGATGTAATAAGCACCTCCCTCCAAAAGCCCCAGGAGCCTCTGGCATCAACCATATAATCCTAAAACACATCCCTGACTCTATCATCTCAGCCTTCAAAAACTTCCTCAATGCATCACTAGCATCCGGCTACTTCCCCACTCTCTTCAAAACAGGCACCGCTATCCTCATCCCAAAACCCAACAAAGACCACTATGACCCAAAAAAACTACCTCCCCATCAGCTTGCTCGAAGTACTGGGAAAGATCTATGAAAGAATCATAAACTCACGCCTACGTAGACATCTTGAAACAAACTCCTACTTATATGATGGCAAATTTGGCTTCAGATCTAGCCGTTCCACTCAAGGTGCACTCAACTTATTTCTAACCTACATCCATATAAACCAAAACCACGGGAAAAAGACAGCCCTAGTAGCCAAAGATGTTGAGAAAGCTTTTGACACAGTGTGGCACAATGGCTTAAAGATTAAGCTCTGTTCCAACTTCGGCCTCCCTCGGACTATCTGCAAATTACTCTAACTTCCTAGATGGTAGGACTATTAGGATAAAGTTCCAAGGATGCTTTTCTCAATAATTCCCACTACATGCTGAAGTTTCACAGGGATCAGACCTTTCCCACACCCTCTACATCCTCTACACCATTGACATCCCAACACCAGTCTTTGACACCACCATCACTCTTGCATACGCAGATGACATCACCCAACTCACCACCCACGGACAAATAACCACACTAGCCCGCAGAACACAAGACGAAGTAGACCAGATTACACACTGGGAGCAGAAATGGAGAATTAAAACCTACCCTGCAAAATCCAAGATCACCTACTTCCACTACAGGAAACGCATACCACCTCCTCCAGTAGTACTCAGGACAGCAGATACCCGTACAAATATCCCAGTCTCGCAGACAACCAACGTCTTAGGAGTTACTCTAGACCACAACCTGCGAATACACAAACACATCAACCAGAAGTGCGCCATTGCAACCAAGGCCCTGTCAGGGATATCCAAATTATGGCATGCCTCCACACAAACAAAACTACATCTATATGAAGCCCTCATTCGTTCACTAATAACTTACTGCCCACTAGCCCTCTCCCTAGCTGCTGTGACAAATCGACTAAAACTACAATGCATCCAGAACAAAGCCTTACGCTGGGTGTTCGACACCCGCTGGGATGAATTCCTCACAAGTGAGTCAATCCACGCCCGTGCGAACATTCCTGCTCTAAACGTGTACTGGAAACTGCTTAGTGACAAACAAATAGACAGACTAGAGAACTGATATGACTACTGGACCTCATACTTAGACAATGAAATACGCAGACCTGCAAACACACACATCCTCTTCTACTCACTACTAGCTCCTGACCCAATTTCTTTATACAAATAACCCTTCTGAAATCTTGACTCACTAACCTTTAATTCACAGGTGGGGACCTTAAATATTGCCCATGTACCTGCGATCCACGCTTTGCCGCCCCCCCGTCCCCCTCAGTCTCGAAGATGCACACGACCTCCTGAATCACCATCAGCTCAGCTACTGGGTTAAGCCCTGGTTCTTTCCCTTATTCTAAAAAACCTTCCTCTAACCAACCTACTCTTCCCCTATCCCAACTTCCCCAGTCACCCCTTCATGGGGTCTTACTTATAATATATCATCATCATCATCGTGCAAGTATTCCTTCGATCCCCATCGGGGAGGGGAACCTATAACCATCGTCTGCTTACTCCTTCACGATGTCAGCAAATCATGGAGTAATGAACGACTCTACTAAACTCGCCCTTGCTGCCGCTGTAAGGACCTGCCTGCAGGTCAAATTTACAGCCATTCTTTCGACGAAAGACTCATTCATCGTCGTCTGTACAGACGATTATGAAGCCTCGAAACTAATGGCCGACACCTCTTCGAAAACTCTCAGAGACCGACAGTTCTCCATCACCCCTTCACCTTCTCTGCTGGCGAAACGTTCCGTTTTCGTCAAACGGCTGGACAAACTTATCACCTCTCTATCGAATGAAGATCTCAAAACCTCAATCGAGGAACAAAATACTTTGGCATCGACTGAACACATCACTAGAATCCCAAACGCCTCTACCATGATCAAGATAACCTTCTCCAACATCGATATGGCCAATAGTGCACTGTGGGATGGTCTAGCAATCTCCTACAGTCATATCCACCCAAGCCACATAGAGCCGGAACGTTTTGCCCACATCTCACCATTCTGGACTTGCTACTCCTACCACCTCTCAACAGCTGACTGTCCCATGAAAGGAAAAAAATACTGCACCAACTGTTGTGAAGATGGGCATAATTTCAAGGAATGTTCCACCACCACTACCACTCCTACCTGCCTTAACTGCAAGGGTACTCACCACACCCTTGCAGCTAAATGCCCTATACGAAAAGAAGTCCTGTCCAAGAAAATTATTGAGGAAACCAAGAAGAACAACAAGAAATCGCCTGAACATTAAAATGGTATAAAATACCGACAGGTTGTTAGGTAAGACAACAGTTAGGTATCTTTATTATGAAACGTTTCGCCTACACAGTAGGCTTCTTCAGTCAAGTACAGAAAAGTTGATAGAAGCAGAAGATACTTGAAGACGATGTAATCAGTCCATCACCAGACCGAGGGACTGACCACCTCAAAACTTTAAGGGTGATGGACTGATTACATCGTCTTCAAGTATCTTCTGCTTCTATCAACTTTTCTGTACTTGACTGAAGAAGCCTACTGTGTAGGCGAAACGTTTCATAATAAAGATACCTAACTGTTGTATATGTGTCTTACCTAACAACCTGTCGGTATTTTATACCATTTTAATGTTCAATCTGTCAGACACTGCAACACAAAGGTATCTTGGTACAGACCTGCAATCAACTTCGACAACTTCCACTAGTGAGAGGGGCTGGATTTGAGAGGGACCTGACCTCTCAACATCTGAGTTCTTACCTCTCCTAGTGGCCTACGTCTCACCTCTTGGCGCTATAAAAAGCTCCATCCTGTCACTTCTTCTCCATATTGTTTCATACTATGGAACAATGCTCTTCTCCAGGCTGAGGGACTGACCACCTCAAAACTTTAAGGGTGATGGACTGATTACATCGTCTTCAAGTATCTTCTGCTTCTATCAACTTTTCTGTACTTGACTGAAGAAGCCTACTGTGTAGGCGAAACGTTTCATAATAAAGATACCTAACTGTTGTATATGTGTCTTACCTAACAAGAAATCGCCTACAAATGCCGCCATTGCTAAAATTCAATCTGATACCACCAAAATCCTTCAAGCTACAAGACAATCATCTCCACCCAGCCAAGCACTCTCTGCTCTTTCTGATACTGCTCCATCCAAGGTGCTTTACTGCATGATGTATGCCCACCTTGCCAATGCTGCTAACCCTGGCTCTTACAACACAACAATTAATGAACTGTTTCGCCTTAACAACATGCCAAGCTTCAACTTCCCAGACTCACCACCATCACAAGACTTCCTCAAGCTTATACCTGACATCGTGAATTTCACTTCAACCTCAGGCCCCACTCACATCTCCACTCCTGAACCAACGCCATCGTCTACTGCCACTTCTCACCACCCATCTCCACCATCCCAACATGCCACAACCGACCCATGCTCCCAGCCTCCACTCAACACACTCACAGAAGACGACACGGAACAAGAACACAATGAACAACCCTCTGACGATGACGAAGAAGTCATCGAAGAAGTAACCAAAGAAGAAACCGAAGACAACCATTATCTAAGTCAAACCTTTAGTTGATCTCTAACCTTCTACACCACCCCCAACTTCCCAACCGAAATGAGTGCAGCTGATTTGCTCCACTTACTGAAGGAAAGAGCCGTCAAATACACTTGCAAACATCCTCACCAAATCCCTTTTGAAAACGTCCTTCCTCGTGACGAACCTGAACTGCTCTAACCTCACAATGCACCTATTTCACATGACCAAGAAATACTTTAAACGGCTTAAGTGCGGCACTGTCATCAACGAAGTGTAGCCATAATACACCATAATACACCAACTACAACACAAGACCAGCTCTTAACCTCAGTCTGAGGCAAGCCAGCCAGCGAGCACTGTCAGCAGTCTGGTCTCTCCTCTATGCCCTCCACATGCTCTCTCTACATTGCCTCATAATGCTACGCAGCTGGGTTTAGCCCTGGCACTTTACCTCACCACTCAAGACCTTCCTCTGACCGACAATTCTTCGTGTGTCCACACTTCCCCACTCACCCACTTGTGGGTCTTACCTGAGAGTATTCACTCAGTTTGGTGTATCTCGTGTCGGTAAGTGAAGTGGCAAAGGAAAGGCCAAAACCAAGAAGTTCAAGCTCATATTGAGAGAGTGAGACAGAAGACAGGTTAGTAACACAGTCAGTGAGGGAGAATTTAGACCAAGATGAGATGAGACGCTGAAGTTTATTCCGTAGTTTCGAGGAATGAATTTGGGAATTTAGGCAAGCAGTGTCAAAAGCAATGGTAGAGAGATGGTTACATAGATCTTGTGGAAGAGAAGCAAAGACGCTGATGGAAAGTAAAAAAGGCATCTTCAACCTGAGACGTCGTAGAAAGAATGAGCTGTTGAAGTAGGAGATGGGCATGATCAGGAAAGGGAGTGCCCAGTGGGTTGGGTTTCAGGAAATGGGAGAAGGAAGGTGGCAGAACTTGTTCAGCAAGACAGTCACGTAGGAAGCGAAGTTGATCCTTACGACGCCTGGTAGCAATAAGAGCAGCCTCATAAGAACGAAAGAGGGGTTTAAAAGAAGGAAGAACATTAAAAAAGTTGGAAAGAACAAGACGCTTAACTGCGTGGTCCATAGATAACAAAAAGAGACACATTACCGTGACTGGGACGATACACAAATATCCCGCACATAGAAGAGAACGTCGTCGTAAGCTCCTCTCTTCTATGTGTGGGTTATTTGTGTATCGTTCCAGTCACGGTATTGTGCCTTTTTTCGTTATTCACTCTAAATAATTGAGAAAAATAACATCATAACTGAGTAATACCACCGTCTCACGACCTCCAGGTTATTCAGCAATTTAAGTTCAGAATATTTCTTCATCCATCATCAAAATATATAATTACATTATAATAAGTTCAAATGTGTGTCGTAAAAGGCGACTTTAATGCCGGGAGCAAGTGGCTAGTAACCCCTTCTCCAGTTTAAATTATTGAATGTAAAGTAAAAAACCTTTGTATTTCTTTCTCAGGTCACCTGCCTTGGTGGGATACAGCCGGGTTCTTGAAATCAAAATAATATTTAAAATACTGTTTTGATATACCTTGATCATATATAATTTTTAAAATATTTAAAATACGGTGCTAGTCGGGGCATTTTGCCGGGTAAGCGGATCAGCATAATGCCGTGACGAAAATCAAAGGCCTACCATGCAGGGGGGTAGCATCTGTTAGCATGATGTCACGACCTGGTGCCACACTCCACAGTGACTCCTCAGTGCTCATGTGGCTGCCGTGGTGAGAGGATATGTTGCACTTTTGGCTCTCATTTGCCCCATTTTTTGTCCGGTGTTCCCGTTGGTTTTGGGGTTATACATGTTTGATTATGAGTAAAAGGAAGTCTTTAACGCCTGAAACTATAGCTCAAATCTTAGAGATTCACAAAGCTGGGCACCAGACGAAAGAAACAGTGGAGAATGTTGGTGTGTGTGAGCGTTCAGTGAGGAACTGGGTGCAGCATTTCATGGCTGCTGGTGGTGGTGTCGAGATACCTTCTGCCAAACCTCGGCAGTTCGTACCTTAACTGTGTTAAAGAAGCAGTTAGAGAGTACACCTAAGATAACTGCTAGAGAAATAAAGGAAAAGAACCCACATTTTCTCCCAGAGGTGTCTGTAAGAACTGTTACCAGGTGTGTGTCAGAACTGGGCTACAGTAGTCACCGCCAGGTTAAGAAACCAATCCTCTCCAAGCCACAGAAGAAATGTAGGCTGGATTATGCAAAGAAATATCTTCACTGGAATCCTCAACAGTGATCTGAAGTACTTTGGAATGATGAAGCAACCTTCACCATCACCTGTAACCATGGGAGACATGTGTACCGGCCCAGAGATAGTGACCTGCTAGACCCACGCTACACCTGTGGGACCACCAAACATCCACACTCGCTCATGGCTTGGGGGTGTTTCAGTGTTCAGAGTTTTGATGAACTCATTGTGCTTCCCAAAAACCAGTACATGAACCAATATAATTACCTGGAGTTATTGTCTGACAATTTACCTGAGGTGTTTAACAAGTGTGGGGCTACGGTTTTTACGCAGGATGGTGCACCGTGTCATACCACTAAATCTGTAGTTCAGTGGCTTAAGGACTGTGAAGTGAGGTTCTTTAATGACTGGCGAGACAATTCCCCAGACATAAACCCTATTGAGAATATCTGGTCAATAGTGAAACGAAGTTTACGGCTGGAGGCTGCTCTACATGAGGCATGGAATAATATACCTCCCCAAACCCTCAAGGATTTGTGTGAGAGTCTTCCTACATGGGTGAGGGACGTGATTCAGCATAAAGGACGCTGCACCAAGAATGAAAACCTCAGTATCTCTGCAAATATATATGTATATTACAATCTTTCATGGTATGTGTTTTGGTACGTGTGGGGGAGGGGCGGCATAATGCCGTGACTACCACTGTATGTCAGTAAACTTCAAAATTTAAATTGATTTACTTTATATACATATTTTAAATTGTAATATATATATATATATATATATATATATATATATATATATATATATATATATATATATATATATATATATATATATATATATATATATATATATATATATATATATATATATATATATATATATATATATATATATATATATATATGTGTGTGTGTGTGTGTGTGTGTGTGTGTGTGTGTGTATGTGTGTGTGTGTGTGTGTGTGTGTGTGTGTGTGTGTGTGTGTGTGTGTGTGTGTGTGTGTGTGTGTGTGTACTCACCAAATTGTACTCGCCTAATTGTGGTTGCAGGGGTCGAGACTCAACTCCTGTCTCCGCCTCTTCACGGATCGCTACTAGGTCCTCTCTTTCTCTGCTTCCTGAGCTTTGTTATACCTCGTCTTAAAGCTAAGTAAGGTTCCTGCCTCCACTACATCCCTTGCAAGGCTATTCCACTTCCTGATGACTGACTGAAAAAAATACTTCCCAACATCCCTGTGACTCGTCTGGGTCTCCAGCTTCCAATTGTGACCCCGTGTTTCTGTGTCCCCTCTCTGGAACATCCTGTGTGTGTGTGTGTGTGTGTACTCACCTAATTGTGGTTGCAGGGGTCGAGACTCAGCTCCTGGCCCCCGCCTCTTCACTGGCCGCTACACGGTTACTCATCCCGTTCCATGAGTTTTATCATACCTCTTCTTAAATCCATGTACGGATCCTGCCTCCACTGCATCACTACCCAGTCTATTCCACTACCTGTGAAGTGTGTGTGTGTGATCTTACCTAATTGTAGTTGTGAGGGTCGAGTCATAGCTCCTGGTCGTACCTCTTCACTGGTTGCTATTAAATCAACTTTCTTTCCCTATTCCTTGTGCTTTATCATACCTCTTCAAGCTATTTATGGATCATTCCTCCTGGAGTTTACCTGGAGAGAGTTCCGGGGGTCAACGCCCCCGCGGCCCGGTCTGAGACCAGGCCTCCTGGTGGATCAGAGCCTGATCAACCAGGCTGTTGCTGCTGGCTGCACGCAAACCAACATACGAGCCACAGCCCGGCTGATCCGGAACTGACTTTAGGTGCTTGTCCAGTGCCAGCTTGAAGACTGCCAGGGGTCTGTTGGTAATCCCCCTTATGTGTGCTGGGAGGCAGTTGAACAGTCTCGGGCCCCTGACACTTATTGTATGGTCTCTTAACGTGCTAGTGACACCCCTGCTTTTCATTGGGGGGATGGTGCATCGTCTGCCAAGTCTTTTGCTTTCGTAGTGAGTGATTTTCGTGTGCAAGTTCGGTACTAGTCCCTCTAGGATTTTCCAGGTGTATATAATCATGTATCTCTCCCTCCTGCGTTCCAGGGAATACAGGTTTAGGAACCTCAAGCGCTCCCAATAATTGAGGTGTTTTATCTCCGTTATGCGCGCCGTGAAAGTTCACTTCCTGATAACTCTATGACTGAAGAAATAGTTCCTAACATCCCTGTGTCTCATCTGAGTCTTTAACTTCCAATTGTGATCCTTTGTTACTGTGTTCCATCTTCGAAACCTCCTGTCTGTTCATCTTGTCACTTGAGGACAAGAAAGAAAAGGGGACATGATAATGACAATTAAAACATTGATTTTATGTGTCGTTATACTGTTCCGCTTCTCTCTTCTGTCCTCCAGTGTTGTCAGGTTGATTTCTCTTAACCTCTCCTCGTAGGACATACCCCTTAGCTCCGGGCCTAGTCTTGTTGCAAACCTTTGCACTTTCTCTACCTTCTTAACGTTATTGACCAAGTGTGGGTTCCAAACTGGTGCTGCATACTCCAGTGTAGGCCTGACGTACACTGTGTACAGGGTTTTGAACGATTCCTTGCTGAGGTGTCATATGCTGCAGCAGTTATCTGACTGATGTGCTCCTCAGGAGATGGGCTTGGTATTATACTCACCCGAAGACCCATTTCCTTGAGTGAGGTTTGCAGTCTCTGGCCACCTAGACTGTACTGTGTGTGTCCTTTTTTTACCCTTCTCAGATCTTCATGACTTTGTTCTTGGTAGAGTGTGTGTGTGTGTGTGTGTGTGTGTGTGTGTGTGTGTGTGTGTGTGTGTGTGTGTGTGTGTGTGTGTGTGTGTGTGTGTGTGTTTAGAGTAAAATCCGTATTGCTAATTCAGTTAAAGTATCAGTGAAGGATTAAAATCATGACCTCTCGTATACTCTCCATCCTTCCATATGCTAAGTGACTGACTACATGCTAAGTGACCTCCATACACTGTGATCTCTTACACGTTAAGCTGGCTTTCATACCTCATCCAACAACATAACGGGGATGTTGGTAAGCATCAGCAGCGACAGGAAGTCCATCACAGTAAAGGCAACCATCTTCATCTTCTTGCCACTCATGAAGGCCAGGTAGAAGGAGTCAATGATGCAGTACGTCACCAACGTCAGTATCAGCAGCGTCAGAGGGAACCCCAAGTAGGTGTTCAGTTGGCGGTGGAAAGCGTTCACTTGCAGCAGTCTAGACTGTGTCTCTTGAAGGATCTGTGAATGTTCACTTATGGTAGAGGATGACTTGTTCAAGAACTTGCTGGTCACTTTGTCACTTGCTCGGCCACCGTCATTCACAGGAAATATTTCAGTTGCTCTTGAGTGAAGAAATTCATTAGCTTGTTCCTTTCGATGTATAACTAGTTTGGCAGAGATTATCTGTGACAAAGATAACTTGACGGTGCCATACACAACACTAATGAGACGAATCATCCGGTAGTAGAAATTCACGATGAAGAAATTTATCAACCAAATTACCAGAATATTGTACATAGTAATAAATTCATAGATGTTTGGCCCATTAATTGTAGTAAACATCTGATTAATGAATGTATACAAACTACATCCAAAAATTAAAATGATGAATATTGTAAAAGTAATATCCTGATGGCCTTTCCTCGACATTTTTTGAAGGTTGAGAGGAAGTTGTAGAAGTTTGTTCATCACCTCCAGTGCCAATTTACTCTTGCTAATAAAGTAAATGATCATGACGTCATTGACTACTGTTTCTATAATTAAGCTTGTCATTACAGCCACTAAAGCAGTACCTGAAGAAGTGACGTTATCTTTAATTTTATCTATGCAGTAGATAACACTGATAATGTAAAAGATAACAATGAATATAACCCAGTAAGACCACAGCCTCCACCATCTGCTCTCCTTGAAGTAGCTTCTTTGTCTTGGAGGATTTGAGTTCTTTCCGGAGATTTCTCGGAGGCCAAGTTCTACGTCTTGGAGCTGCCGTCGAAGAGAAACTTCCGGTGGCATCTGAATTTCCATCTCCAGATGACAGAATGGAAAACCTCCTAATAACTTGAGTAAAAATATCGAGAATTTCAGTTGTAGGTTTCCAAAACTCATTGTATTCAAGGAGTTAGAGAGTAACATGAGGTTGTCTTACCTTCTTACTCTCTCTTAACAACTGCTAGCAAGGATATTTATTATAGTGATGAGTGTAGAAGACCCCGCCCATCCACTGTTGAATCGATGTCCAGCGTAAACATACTTCATCATTTGTATGATAGGCAAAGTTTGTATTAATCAAACGCCATTTCATCTTGAGTGTTTGTCGCCTTAAGCAAATTTACCCAAAAACATGTGAAAAATTAATGATCTATTGCCTCGAAATGAGCTGTTATTGAGACTTTCCAAACATTTACTTGCTCACATAAGTAGCTTTGTATAAGGCCTATTACTTGAGCCTTAGGAAGCCATTGAAAAAACTTCATTTAACGAAATATTTGACCTATTGGAAGCCTCTGAGTAGTTTCTTCGTGTTTATTTTGCACAAGTACTTAGAACAAGTACTTTCCTGAAGCCTTAGAGTAGGTAGGATAGTTGGACGTGTAATTAACCATTTTAAACAGTACTCACCTAATTGTGGTTGCAGGGGTCGAGACTCAGCTCCTTGCCCCGCCTCTTCACTGAAAGCTACTAGGTCCTCTCTCCCTGCTCCATGAGCTTTATCATACCTCGTCATAAAGCTATGTATGGTTCCTGCCTCTACTACATAACTCGCCAGACTGTTCCAATTCCTGACGACTCTATGACTGAAGAAATACTTCCTAACATCCCTGTGACTCATCTGAGTCTTCAGCTTTCAAGAGTGACCCCTTGTTTCTGTGTCCCCTCTCTGGAACATCCTGTCTCTGTCCAACTTGTCTATTCCACGTAGTATTTTGTATGTCGCCATGGTCAGTGGAACGCCTTCCATCTGAACCAAAAACTATTGGAAAAATAAATAAAGAAACGACTAGGAAAAATAAGAATAATAACTTGAGGATTTTACGTAAAATTTAAATATAATAAAAAAATGGTGTGTATAGAATATGCCTGAAAGTGCTAACTGCTCAAGTATACGAGGCGTTGGTGGATCGTTATCAAGATGTCAGCATTAACGTAACACCGGCAGTGAGGGTCAAGTTGACGGATGTATCACGACATTATTCGTGGGTTAAGCTCCGCAACATGCCTTTTGAGGCTGATGAAGTAGATATTCGAAATGTTTTCGAACGTTATGGAACTGTACATCTGGCCCAACCTGGCAAATGGGTAAAAGGAGCTTACACAGGATATCCTGAGGGTTCTTTCAATCTCAAGATGACGCAAAGGCATCCTATACCCTCGTATGTATATCTCGAGGAGTTTAGAACCCAGGTAATGGTAGCGTATGCGGGGCAGAGGCGTACGTGCCGACTGTGTGGCGAATATGACCATATGGCGGCAGACTGTGGCAAGCGGAATATGGCTCCTGGGCCGGCAAGGGGCGGAGCACCCACGCATGAGAAACCGATGCCTAAGGAAGAACGTGGGCAAGGAGGAGGGCTTGGTCGCTTGTGGAGTGAAGAGGTGGTGGCTCCTGTGGAATCGGAAGGAGAAGTGGTGATCCATGAATCACCTGGCCCATCAACAGTACAGTTGTCAAGTGAGGAGGGGCAGGTGGGAACAGCAGTGAAAGCTATTGAAGAGGAGTTGGAGATGGTGATACAGGCTATGTTACAGTCTACGGAGGTGGAGAGTCACAGCGAGCAGGAACCTGAGATCAGGGCAGAAGGTGTGTGCGGGAAGGGGGGATCAGGTGGCACCTGTGATGGACAGTGCAAGTGCCATGGAAGGACATGGAGGCGGATTAAGGGTGGTAGAGATAGAAGTTCATTGTGCTGGCTCCCAGGACTCAGATATGGAAACTGAGGGAGCTACAAGGAAAAGGGCAGCAGCGTCAGATTCAGACGATGTTCTGACGCCGGCACAAAGGCCAGGGAAAAAGACATGGGGTTATGGTACCCAGAGTGACTTTATGAGAGGGCCACAACAGAAGGGGGGGGATGGTTGGGAAGGAGGGTGCAGTATGTGGCAAAGGCAAAGCCCAGGGGAATGGTCTGAAAGGGAAGAGTCTTGACATAAGGCGGGGAGGGAAACCTTAAACTGGCCTCAGGTGTGTAACAATAAATATTAATGGTCTTTGTGATGGTGTTAAACGTGAGTGCTTCAGGATATTTTTGAATAGGTACAAGGTTGACGTAGCTTTTGTGCAGGAGCACAGTTTTAAGCTTGGTCGTGAATTAGTGGTGCCTGGGTATCAGGCTTATGTGTTGCCGTCTGAGCGTTTAAGAGGAGGAGTGGGTGTGTTGATCAGGGAGGTGAGCCCGTTTGTATTGCACAGGAAAGACGGGGGGAGGGGGAGAGTATTACGTGTGGAAGGATGGTGGATGGGAGAGAGAGTGGCGTTTGTGTGTGTGTATGCCCCAGCAGAAAGTGACATGAAAGTAAAGATGGATTTTGTGCGGGAGGAGCTTGTGTACTACCTACGCATGTTACCGGCTGTGGCGATTGTGGGGGGGGGATTGGAATTGTGTAGTTAAGAGGGCAGATGTGGAACCCAGAGGAGCGGGATATTTTTCCTCTGTCTTGGGGGGCCTGCTTAGAGATCTTCAGTTACGTGATGCTTTCAGGGGAGGTCTGTGGGAGGTGGAACATACGTTTATAAGACTGGGATATGCGGCTTGTTTGGACAGGTTATATTTATCACAGGTTTTGGTAGAGTCTTTTAAAACTATTGAGATGGTGATTTCCGATCACAGGGCGGTATTAGTGGAGGTGGGGTGGGATGCTTTGGCTCGTAGGCAGGGAAGTTACTGGAAACTGAACACGATGGTTTTGGGGGATAGGGAGGGAGTGGAAGGTTTTGCAGTATTTTGGGAACAGCTCTGTGCAGACAGAAGGACTGAGGAGGATGTGGTAGGATGGTGGGATAGTGTGGCTAAGGTAAGAATACGTCAGTTTTATGTGAGGGAGGGCAAACGCATTAATCAATTGCGGTATGGTTTGTCAAATTATTTAGAATCTAGATTACAGGATTGTTACGAGGGGGGCGGTGGCCGGGGTGTACCCAGTGGAGGATATACACATGTTGAAGGACAGGATAAGGAATTTGCAAGAAGAACGTTTTGCGGTGGTACAGGTACAGGCAGGGTTGGTTGGACAAAGTACTCTAGGGTGACAAGCCATCAGCTTGTGTGCTGCAAGGACAGAAGGTACGACAGCGAACGACTACAGTACTGGGATTGCAAGTCATTTCTTCGGTGGTGGGTTTTAGAGAGGGTCAGGCATTAAGGGAAACCACGGGGATGAGTGCATATGCAGATAGATGGTTTGAGGAATACAGATAAAGTACTGGGGTGGATGGAGAGGTTCTTGGGTAGGTATGTGAGTATGTGCCATGCAAACTGGGGAGGAGTGATCAGGAGGCACTGGATGGGGTCATTGAAGAGGAGGAAATATGGAGAGCCCTTATGGACATGAGGAAAGGAAAGGCACCCGAGATTGATGGTTTACCAAGCGAATTTTATGTACAGCACTGGGGTCTGCTTAGGGGTTTCCTAGTTGGGTTAATGAATGCCATGAAAGAAGGAGGTAAGATGGGAGAATCTGAGCTTGCTACCATCTGCAGCTCATAAGACTGCCATCCCCACGAGCCCCTTTGGGGCGGGGCAGATGGCAGACCAGAGGCCTAGCTTCTCCCTGCGATCCCCGTGAGGGCGGGGACTGTGGCTAGGCCTGGGGGCACTTGGTCCCAAAGATGAGGGGGGTAGTTATACCTCCTCCCATGGGAGACTTAGGTCTCGGGATACTCCTCAGATAGGGAGCCAAGGCCGGGTCACCACTACTTGAAAAAGACCCAGGCCGGGAGAGTACCGGCGAATAAGAAAAAAAAAATGGGAGAATCACAGGCAATGGCGGTGGTGGTGTTGGTCCCGAAGGGTAAACAGCAGAGTACCCTTCGGGATTACCGAGCCATTTCATTGCTTTGTGCTGATTATAAACTGTTCGCGAAAATTCTTGGGAATCGGCTTAAATGTGTTGTGGGGAGGGTCGTGTTTGAGTCTCAGTTTGGGTTACCTGGTAGGTCGATGGACCACAGAATCATAAAGGGGTTCTTGGAGGACATGGAAAGGGGAAGAGGGGCGTTGCTGGCGTTGGATTGGCAAGGGGCTTATGACAGGGTGGAAAGAAAGGCTTTGAGGGATATTCTCCTACGACAGGGGTTTGGTGAAGAAATAGTGGGGTGGGTGGATACGTTTTACTCAAATGCGAAGGTACAGGTGCAAATCAATGGGTGTGTTGGGGCGAGAGTCAACATGGAGCAGGTCTTTGGCAGGGATGTCCATTATCACAACTATTGTTTGCATGTGTTCAGGCTCCCTTTTATAGGATGGTGGAGGATCGTCTAAGGACAGGGGGGGGTGGAGGGTGAGCAGAAGCCTTGGCCTGGTTTAGTGGGCTATGTTGATGATACAACTATTTTGGTGAGTGAGGAGACACGGTTAGGATTTTTGGGGGAAGTTGTAGGCAATTTTGGGAGAGCTGCTGGGATGAAGGTAAATCTGGAGAAGTCAGTGATAATGGGGCTGGGAGAGTGGGCAGGGAGATTAGAATGGGGATGTGATGTGCAGCGGCAGACCAGGAGTCCGAAAATCTGTGGTGTTATGTATGAGGCTGACCTAAGTGCTGCCAGGGTTCACAATTCGAATAGGATGTTGGAACAGGTGCAGCGACGTTTGGGAATGCTTCGACCTCACCATTTAACCCTTAGGCAACGTGCAATTGTCATCAATGTATTACTATATAGTAAAGTCTGGTGTGTTTCGGCTGTGATGCCGTTAACAGGAACGGCGATCACGAGTATTCTTAGAATGGTTTCAAATTTTTGTGGGATTCAGAGTGCAACTGGTTGCGAAGGGAGATAGTGACACTGCCGGTATGTAGGGAAGGGTTGGGTTTGTTTGACTTGAGAAAGCGCGTGAAATGTGTATTTATTAAGAGGGAAGTGATGAGTGCAGGTGGGTGGAGTGGAGGTCAGCTAGATAAGGTACATGCTCACCTAAGGAAATGGTATGGAGGGGCGGAAATGAAGGAATGTGAAACAGTGTTACATGCCTTAGTGTTAGCCAGGGAACCGGGAAAAGTAAAGGTGGGAACTTTGTGTAAATTGTTAGAGATACATGTAGTGGCGCCGGTTGAAGAGATCTACCCATGTATACATGGGATGTAATATGGCGAAGATTTAGTAAATTAAGGATACGACCTAGGATGCGTGAGGTTATGTATCGTTTCCTGCATGGGATTTTGCCAACGGGAGCGATGCTCCGAGATAGGAGTGTTATCGAGGGTGGGGGGTGTGGCAGATGCAGTGGGGAAGAGACTGCGTATCATGTCTATTTTCGTGAAGGTTTAGAGTGCATCAGGGTATGGATGAGTAAGGTAGTGGTGAGGGTGGGGGGTCAAGGTGTGTCGGTATTGCGAGCGTTGAGTCTTGCTATGAGTGGTGTGGATGAGGGTGTGGTAAGGGGTTTAGCATATGTAAACGTGGACTACATATATGTTTTGTGGGGTATGACGGGGAAGGAGGGTAGGGATGTGCTGAGAAGGACTTTGGCGGCGACATTTTATCGAACTTTGTGTCGCAACAGAGACATTTTTGGGAAAAGGTGGGATGAGGTTTTTTCTTAGGGTTATAGAGGACTAACAATAGGGAATTTATTGGCATTATAAGGGGCTTTAACTGCCGGGGTGAGTAGGTTGGTAAAAGGAGGAGGGGTTCAGGGGCATTCAACGGGCTCACCTCCTTGGGTGTGCAGTGATGGGTGGTTGGGTGTGATTGGAGGTACTCGTGTGGGACTAGATGAGAGGTTGTGAAAGATATGTTTTGCTTAGTTCCCTTGATGGGGAAGGTGTAAATGGCAGTTTAAATATATAACATTTATTAATATATAACTTTTAAATTATATAACATGTATATTTTCTTTGGTAGCGTATTATGTTCCGCTTGTACTGGTCTTACAATGGAATTTTAACTTTTCTTGAGAGGCTATTCCTTTCACTATGTTCCTTGAAGCACTGAATTATTTTTTTTTTGCCATTTTGTAACGTGTTCCTGCATCAGTTTGAAGTAATTACCTATTATGTAAACATGTGTGGATGAGGATTAGTTCTCTAAATTAATTTTTTTGTATACATATTTGTATGTAATACTAGATAGGCACGTGCTGGAAGGCACAGTGAAAGTATAGTCTCGTGGAATGTGTGTTACGTTTTGGTAAGTTTGTATGTGGCGTGTTAGATGTTATAAGGAGTTTGGTGTTGTTATACTTACTAAAATCATGATGGACCATTTGGATAATACTTATTCATGTCCTAGTCTTGGGTTCTTTAAAATATGTACATAGCCTAGTATTGTACCACTAATGTAGCATGTGGTGTATTATCTTGCATTTTGAGTGTGAACTTCACGTTATGCAATGTTGTTTTGTAAGTTTATATTTCATGGTTGTTAACATTAATAATTGATATTATATTGGTGGTGTATATTCTTCTACTTTTTACAGTGTATGTGTATAGGAATGTAATGTTTCATATCTGTTTTAGTTGTAAATTTATGTTTTTGAGTCTTGTTGTTGATGCACTACCAACTCTTGGTAAATACTCATTAAGGTTTTGATGAGGTCAGGGTATGACCATTAATTAAGATAATTAATGTATGTTATTTAGAACTGTGACTGTACATATGTTCAGGGGGGGAGAAGTGTCAGCTGTGTTTCTGCACTGGCAATAATGATTATTGTACAAGGAGGGTTTGTAGGATGTGTTGTGGGTTATGTATAAGGTTGTAATATGGCCATTATCTAGGGTGTTTAGTTTCTGTACTGGGATTGTGTACTAGAGGTTTTGTAATATCTAGTATGGTTTTTAATTTTATACTCTTACACATTATTGTATTTGTTCTATGTTTTAAATAAAAATATAAAAAAAATTGTCAAAATAACCATCATTATGGTTCTACAAGGGGTGAGGATATTATTATTATTATTATAATCAAAAAGAAGCTCTAAGCCACAAGGGGTGGGTGAGGATAGATTGTCTGGGTTAGCTTTGCTCTCTGTTGAAAGAGTTGGCTACTGAGGTGAATTATAATACAGTAATACATAACTTTGCTAGAATGAAGAATTACGAAACAGACTGTTGTTGTTTCATACATTTTTCACAATGCTTCGTTTCTTCATTTTGTTTAAAATCAAAATAATTAAATATCATTTTTTGAGATTTACTAGCATACTCTAAAACTTTATTGTATTTTGATTTTAAATACAAAATAACAATTACGTACTACACTTAAAACTGCATCTTCCTTGTGTTTTGATTTAAAAAAAAAATGCATAATGAATTTAAAATTATTTGGTACATGTCATGGCGCCTTTATTTATGTGCTCGCTCCCCTAAATTTAGAACCTGGCTACGCCACTGCTGCTAGCTTATGGAATGTAGCTAAAAAATTTTATGAGGCTAGTGAGGCTTAGGTTATGTAGGAAAAAAAATATTTATTTCTTTGCAAAGGTTACAATGTGTGCTTACATATCGTAATACTATTGTAGCAAGAAAGCCACTTTTATGCCGAGGCATTTCGGGCAGACTTATCCTAATACTTATTGACTACTTAAGTTTAAACAAGTGATGAGTAGAATACAAAATAGTCACTATTTCATTCTATTATTAATATGAGGTAGTACAATTGATGATACAATCATAAGTTTTTAATTGCATAATTAATTTCTTTTACAATGTTAGATTGCAAATATTCTATAATTCGATCTTTCATTCGTCTCTCAACCTTAGAGTAGAGAGGACGTGTGCTACAGCTGCCCCCTATAGTCGACTGGTGGCAGTTAATTTTCTCAACATGGCGCTGGCTGGTAGGCGCCACGTCAATACTGTGTGCATCGAGTTGACCCCCTGGGGCTGTGACTGGGCCATCTACAGCGCTGATATTGCCTGCTATTATCCGTGATACCTATGGTATTGCCAACGAGGGCTTATGCGGAGTGGCGTGACAAGGATTTTTGTGAAGTTCTGTTCTGCAAGTGTTTATGAGGCAGTTGTAGACAAGTTCCAGGAGGTTAATCTAACGGTTAACCACACAGTGTCGGTGAAGTTACATAGGTGAAGCTACATGATGTCTTGCGCTACTATAAATGGGTAAAAATCTGAAATGTGCCTTTCGAGGCTAATGCGTCTCATATTCGTGCAGCTTTTGGTAAAAATGGCACAATACACATGGCTACAGCTGGGAGGTGGTCAGTAGGGCCGTATGCAGGGATCGTATGACCATCTCGCAGTGCAGTGTGTACGGCGACGAGGCACCAGGGAAGAACAGCAACGCACGGAAGCAAGGGAGGAAGGTGTGGGGCAAGCTCAGCTTTGTATGCCGGTGCCTCCATCAGGTATGTCATGGAGTGAAGAGGTTGAAAGGACTACAGAGACGGAGATGGCATGTGCTACACTCCCCGGGGAATTACCTTCTTTGGAGGCAGAACCTGTAGTGGGCGAGATTCTTCCAGATGTGAATGACAGCGACATGGAGGCCTCGATAGCCTCTGTTTTGGATGATTTATTGGCGACGAAAAGCACGTGTCCAGTGATGGACACAACCCTAGATCTTGGGTCTGCTATTGAGGCGGGCGTGGGGCAGGAAGATTGGCCGGAGGTTGGAGTTACAGACGACTTGCTTGTACATACAGTGGAAGTAGAGGTCCACCAGGACTGCACAACTGACGACATGATGTAGGTGGACAGTACGACACAGAAGCGTTCTGCAGCACTTTCAGACTTGGAGGATGTGCTGACACCTGCCCAGCGAACAGGCAAAAGACCTGGGCGGATGTGATGCAGAGAGGGCCCAGTGGCCCTAAGGGACAAGGGTCAGTGAAGAGTAATTCTAAGGGGGGTGGGGGGACAGGGGAAGTATCAGACAATCGGCTGAGAAGATATTGTAACTGTCACGAGGGAAACCCCCATTGTCCGTTTTAAGTTTCTGACTATAAATATTAATGGTTTGCGGTCTGTGAGAAAGTGTGTATGGTTTAGAGAATTCTCAGTACTTTATAGTATTGATGACGTGTTCGTCCAGGAACACAACTATAAACCAGGTAGCGAGTTATGGATAGATGGGTATAATGTGTACGTGGAGCATGCTACAAGGTTGAAGGGAGGTGTTGCTATCATGATTAGGGAGACTAGCCCATTTGTTGTGAGGCATTGTGAGGGGGGGAGGGGAGGGTGATACAGGTGGAAGGTTTATGGGGCAGGGAAAAAGACTGCCTTTGTGTGTGTGTGTGTGTGTGTGTGTGTGTGTGTGTGTGTGTGTGTGTGTGTATGGCCCAGCAGAGGGAGATGGACGTATGAAAAATAAATGTGTGAAGGTTTTAGTTTACTATTTGAGGTCCCTTCCGGTACTGACAGTCATAAGAAGTGATTGGAATTCCATGCTTAGGCGTAAGGATGTTGAACCACAGGGTGCCGAGTATTGCTCAGGGGTTTTGGGGGATTTATTAACTGGGGTGGGGTTAATAGACGTACGAGGGGGGAGGTTGAGCATATTTTTGTATGCTAAAGGTACGTGGCCTGGCTTGATAGATTGTACATGCCTCACACTTTAGCAGTTCAGAGCGTGTGTGTCGTGGATGCGGATTTTTCCGAACATTGGGGTGTCCTGGTGGACTTAGGATGGGAGGAATTGCCTAGAGGGAGCCGAAGTTACTGGAAATTAAATGTACGATTGTTGCAAGGACAGGAAAGTAGACAGTCCTTTGAGAAAGTGTGTGTGTGTATGTGTGTGTGTGTGTGTGTGTGTGTTCTCACCTATTTGTACTCACCTATTTGTGGTTGCAGGGGTCGAGTCACAGCTCCTGGCCCCGCCTCTTCGCTGATTGCTACTAGGTCCTCTCTCTCCCTGCCCCATGAGCTCTATCATACCTCGCCTTAAAACTATGTATGGTTCCTGCCTCCACTACATCACTTTCTAGGCTATTCCAAGGCCTGACTACTCTATGACTGAAGAAATACTTCCTAACATCCCTTTGATTCATCTGAGTCTTCAACTTCCAATTGTGACCTCTTGTGTCTGTGTCCCATCTCTGGAACATCCCATCTTTGTCCATCTCGTCTATTCTGCGCAGTATTTTATATGTCGTTATCATGTCTCCCCTGACCCTCCTGTCCTCCAGTGTCGTCAGGCCGATTAGCCTCAACCTTTCTTCATAGGACAATCCCCATAGCTCTGGGACTAGTCTTGTTGCAAACCTTTGCACTTTCTCTAATTTCTTGACGTGCTTGACTAGGTGTGGATTCCAAACTGCTGCTGCATACTCCAGTATGGGCCTGACGTAGATGGTATACAGAGTCTTAAACGAATCCTTACTGAGGTATCGGAACGCTATCCGTAGGTTTGCCAGGTGCCCGTATGCTGCAGCAGTTATCTGATTGATGTGCGCCTCAGGAGATATGCTCGGTGTTATACTCACCCCCAGATCTTTTTCCTTGAGTGAGGTTTGCAGTCTTTGGCCATCTAAACTATATTGTGTCTGCGGTCTTCTTTGCCCTTCCCCAATCTTCATGACTTTGCATTTGGCAGGGTTAAATTCAAGGAGCCAGTTGCTGGACCAGGCTTGTAGCCTGTCCAGGTCTCTTTGTAGTCCTGCCTGATCCTCGTCCGATTTGATTCTTCTCATTAACTTCACATCATCTGCAAACAAGGACACTTCTGAGTCTATCCCTTCCGTTATGTCGTTCACATATACCAAGAACAGCACAGGTCCTAGGACTGACCCCTGTGGAACCCCACTTGTCACAGGCGCCCACTCTGACACCTCGTCGCGTACCATGACTCGTTGTTGCCTCCCTGTCAGATATTCTCTGATCCATTGCAGTGCCTTTCCTGTTGTGTGTGCCTGGTCCTCTAGCTTTTGCAGTAACCTCTTGTGAGGAACTGTGTCGAAGGCCTTCTTGCAGTCCAAAAATATGCAGTCCATCCACCCCTCTCTCTCTTGTCTTACTTCTGTCACCTTGTCATAAAACTCTAGTAGGTTTGTGACACAGGATTTTCCTTCCCTGAAACCGTGCTGGTTGTCAATTATACACTTGTTTCTTTCCAGGTGCCCCACCACTCTCCTCCTGATGATCTTCTCCATGACCTTGCATACTATACACGTTAGTGATACAGGTCTGTAGTTTAGTGCCCCATGTCTGTCTCCCTTTTTAAAAATTGGGACTACATTTGCTATTTTCCATACCTCAGGGAGTTGCCCAGTTTCAAATGATGTGTTGAAGATCTTTGTTAATGGCTCACACAATATCTCTGCTCCCTCTTTAAGGACCCATGGAGAGATGTTGTCTGGTCCCACCGCCTTTGAGGTGTCAAGTTCGCGTAGCAGCTTCTTCACCTTCTCCTTGGTTATATGTACCTCATCCAGCACTTGCTGGTGTGCCCCCATGTTCTGATTTCTTGGAGTCCTACTGGTTTCCACTGTAAATACCTCTTTAAATCTTGTGTTGAGCTCCTGACAAACCTCTCGGTCGTTTCTTGTGAATTCCCCATCACCCTTCCTCAGTCTGATTACCTGGTCCTTGACTGTTGTTTTCCTCCTGATGTGGCTGTACAACAGCTTCGGGTCAGTCTTTACTTTTGATGCTATGTCATTTTCATATTGTCTCTGAGCCTCCCTTCTTATCTGTGCATATTCGTTTCTGGCTCTTCAGCTGATTTCTTTATTTTCCTGAGTTCTCTGTCTTCTGTACCTTTTCCATTCTCTAGTACACCTAGTTTTTGCCTCCCTACACCTTTGGGTGAACCAAGGACTCGTTATGTTCTTCCCATTATTTCTGTTTCCCTTGGGAACAAACCTCTCCTCTGCCTCCTTGCATTTTGTTGCTACATAGTCCATCATTTCTTGTACTGGTTTTCCTGTCAGTTCCCTCTCCCACTGAATGTCTTGAAGGAAGTTCCTCATGCCTGAGTAGTTCCCCCTTTTGTAGTTTTGTTTTTCCCAGCCTATTCCTGCTACTCTCTCCACTTGGAGCTCAACTATGTAGTCGAAGCACAGAACCACATGATCACTAGCTCCCAGGGGCCTTTCATACATGATACCCTCGATGTCCGAACTACTCATGGTGAATACAAGGTCCAACCTTGCTGGTTCATCCTCTCCTCTCTCTCTGGTAGTGTCTCTAACATGTTGATGCATGAGGTTTTCCAGTACCACATCCATCATCTTGGCTCTCCATGTTTTGGGACCCCCATGGGGCTCCAGGTTTTCCCAGTCAATCTCCTTGTGATTGAAATTACCCATAACTAGTAACTTTGCTCCCCCCATGTGTGCTCTCCTGGCCACCTCGGCTAGTGTGTCGATCATTGCTCTGTTGCTCTCATCGTATTCTTCTCTTGGCCTCCTGCAGTTCTGTGGTGGGTTGTACATTACTGCAATTATCACCTTATGTCACTCAGACTGGATTGTTCCTACTAAGTAGTCCCTTTCGCCCGTGCCATCCATTCCTTCCATTTTCTCAAAACCCCACTGGTTTTTAATGAGCAGTGCAACTCCTCCTCCCCCTCTCCTCCCTCTGTCTTTCCTGAGGATTTGATATCCGGATGGAAAGATTGAATCTGTTATTATTCTGGTGAGTTTTGTTTCTGTGAGTGCTATTATGTCTGGGGATGTCTCTTTGATTCTTTCGTGCCACTCCTCATACTTGTTTGTTATTCCATCTGCATTTGTATACCACACCTTCAACTTCTTTTCTAAGACTGTGGTCTGGGAGGTATATTGGGGTTGGGGAAGTGGGAGACCTGGTAAGGAACTATGGGTTGTTGCTGTGGGGGTGGAGTTTGTAATGTAGTGGGTGGGGGCATTGGATGTGGCATGGGTGTTTTGATTTAGAGTGTTTGGTTGCACTGGGGTTGACCTGGTTGGGAGGCTTCTATAGGAAGTGGTGAGGGAGGCTGTATTTGATCTTCTTCCTGGGTCTGGGATCTCCTGTCTGTCTTCTCCATCCCCTCTATTTCCTCCTTTCGCCTTTGTACCATCTCTCTCAGTTTCTGCCTTTCTTCTTGTGTTCTGTCGCGGTCGAGATACACCTTCCTGTATGCCGTCATGTCCCTTAATCGTGCTTTCTCCTGCAGGATCCTGGTCCGAGTCGCTTCTGCTTTGAAGGTCACTCTCATTGGCCGGGTTCTTTTTTTTACAAACCCCCCTATTCTCCGAAAATTTTCCAGCTGGGTCATATCGTTTTCTCCTATTGCTTTCATGATGCTTTCAATTGCTTTTTTTCCCCTTGTTTTCTTGCTTCATATGTTTCCCCTTCGACTTCCTGGAGCCCATACACAAAGACTGACCTCACCCTTTCATTCTCCCACTGCATATCCCTGTGTATCCCCTCATTTAATTTCGTTTCCTCCACTGCAGCTTTCCTTTCATCAGTTTCACTGGCTAATGTACTTGGGCTCAGTGGACTGTCATTTTCCCTTCTCGGCTTTCCTTGGGCTCTGTTGTTGTCTGTTAGGGCCTCCACATAAAGCTTAGCTCTTTCATTTGCTACAGTCTCCTCTGATAGAGCTTCTCCATGCAGTTGTGCCCCTTCTTTCCCTACAGTCCCCTTATTTGTAGCTGAGGTAGCAGTCTCTGTTGTCAATCCCAAAATGTTCTTTAGTTCTTTAGGCTGTTTCAGATTTTTCAATTCCTCTTCTAAACTCTGTATCCTAGCTTCTGCTGCTTTGACATGCACCTCCCACTTCCTGCTTTCCATATCTATCATCTCTTCCATTCTCATGCTAAGTTCTTCTAGTTTCTTTTCCCATTCATGATCCCTTTTTATGAGCTCCACTGCCCAATCTTCCTTTGCAGTTTCCTCCTCCTGTCCCTTGGTTTTTCTTGTTGCTCTCTGGCAACCCATTTTTGTTTTATCCTGATTGCCTCAGAGTGGGAAACCTATGTAGTTCTGTATGTTAGGTTAGCAGTGTGTATGTCAGAGTGTGGGGGGGGGAAGTAGTGGAGGAACTGTGGCTATGTGGGAGCGGAGTGGGGAGGGGTGAGGAGGGTTTAGGGTGAACAGGGGAGGGGAGGGTGATCGAGGGAGGGGAGGGATCAGGGGAAGTAGTGAGATGTCGGTGGTGAGGGGGGGTGTGTGTGTGTGTGTGTGTGTGTGTGTGTGTGTGTGTGTGTGTGTGTGTGTGTGTGTGTGTGTGTGTGTGAGTGTGTGTGTGTGTGTGTGTTGTGTGTGTGTGTGTGTGTGTGTGTGTAATTTTGTGTTTAATTTTGTGTGGAATTATGTGTGGGTTTATTATGTACTGAAAGGTAGGTGGCCTGTGCGTTGTAATGTAAGTCTCAGTGGTCCTTGGCTGCCCACACCTTCTTGTGACCTGACCCCCAACCTCCTGGGACTTACCGCCCTTACTTACAGTGTGTGTGTGTGTGTGTGTGTGTGTGTGTGTGTGTGTGTGTGTGTATGTGTGTGTGTGTGTGTTTGTGTGTGTGTGTGTGTGTGTGTGTGTGTGTGTGTGTGTGTGTGTGTGTGTGTGTGTGTGTGTGTGTCTGTTTGTGTATGTGTGTGTATATATGTGTGTATATATGTGTGTGTGTGTGTGTGTGTGTGTGTACTCACCTATTTGTACTCACCTATTTGTGGTTGCAGGGGTCGAGTCCTAGCTCCCGGCCCCGCCTCTTCACCGGTTGCTACTAGGCCCTCTCTCTCCCCGCTCCATGAGCTTTATCAAACCTCGTCTTAAAACTGTGTATGGTTCCTGCCTCCACTACGTCATTTTCTAGGCTATTCCACTGCCTTACAACTCTATGACTGAAGAAATACTTCCTACTATCTCTCTGACTCATTTGTGTCTTCAACTTCCAATTGTGGCCTCTTTTTTCTGTGTCCCCTCCCTGGAACATCCTGTCTTTGTCCACCTTGTCTATTCCACGCAGTATTTTATATGTCGTTATCATGTCTCCCCGGACCCTCCTGTCCTCCAGTGTCGTCAGGCCGATTTCCCTTAATCTTTCTTCATAGGACATTCCCCTTAGCTCTGGAACTAACCTTGTCGCAAACCTTTGTACTTTCTCTAGTTTCTTGACGTGCTTTATCAAGTGCGGGTTCCAAACAGGTGCTGCATACTCCAGTATGGGCCTGCCATACACGGTGTACAGTGTCTTGAATGATTCCTTACTAAGGTATCGGAATGCTGTTCTCAGGTTTGCCAGGCGCCCATATGCTGCAGCAGTTATCTGATTGATGTGTGCTTCCGGAGACATGCTCGGTGTTATACTCACCCCAAGATCTTTCTCCTTGAGTGAGGTTTGCAGTCTTTGGCCACCCTGCCTATACTCTGTCTGTGGTCTTCTGTGCCCTTCCCCTATCTTCATGACTTTGCATTTGGCAGGATTAAATTCGAGAAGCCATTTGCTGGACCAGGTGTCCAGTCTGTCCAGGTCTCTTTGAAGTCCTGCTTGGTCCTCATCAGATTTAATTCTCCTCATTAACTTCACATCATCTGCAAACAGGGACACTTCTGAGTCTAACCCTTCCGTCATGTCGTTCACATATACCAAAAATAGCACTGGTCCTAGGACCGACCCCTGTGGGACCCCGCTCGTCACAGGTGCCCACTGTGATACATCATTACATTCCATGACTCGTTGTTGCCTCCCTGTCAGGTATTCTCTGATCCATTGCAGTGCCCTTCCTGTTATATGTGCCTGATGTGTGTGTGTGTGTGTGTGTGTGTGTGTGTGTGTGTGTGTGTGTGTGTGTGTGTGTGTGTGCGTTTGTGTGTGTGTGTGTAATTATGTGTCGAATTATGTGTGGTTTTATTATGTGTCTGAAAAGTAGGTGGCTTATGCTTGGAGTGTAATGTAGATTCTCAGTTGTCGCTTGTGTCCACAACCTCTTGTGACCTGACTCCCACCCTTACAGTGTTGCCTATGCTCGACCTGCTTATAGTGAGTTAATCGCCTTGTTCAATGGATTACCATTTGCTAAACCTTATTGAATACTTGAGTGCCTATTCTTTATCGTGCTATGAGAGTTAGACCATTCACATTCAGCTTGGCAGTTAATTGAAACCTGGAACCCCACACCCAAACAACCACTCATAGGTGATACAGTACTTGTAGTGCAGCTGTAGCACTGTAGATTGTCCAGGTTGATGCGACGTCCTGGCGTAGATCCTGGAGAGTTTACCTGGAGAGAGTTTCGGGGGTCAACGCCCCCGCGGCCCGGTCTGTGACCAGGCCTCCTGGTGGATCAGCCCCTGATCAACCAGGCTGTTGCTGCTGGCTGCACGCAAACCAACGTACGAGCCACAGCCCGGCTGATCAGGAACTGATTTTAGGTGCTTGTCCAGTGCCAGCTTGAAGACTGCCAGGGGTCTGTTGGTAATCCCCCTTATGTGTGCTGGGAGGCAGTTGAACAGTCTCGGGCCCCTGACACTTATTGTATGGTCTCTTAACGTGCTAGTGACACCCCTGCTTTTCATTGGGGGGATGGTGCATCGTCTGCCAAGTCTTTTGCTTTCGTAGTGAGTGATTTTCGTGTGCAAGTTCGGTACTAGTCCCTCTAGGATTTTCCAGGTGTATATAATCATGTATCTCTCCCTCCTGCGTTCCAGGGAATACAGGTTTAGAAACCTCAAGCGCTCCCAGTAATTGAGGTGTTTTATCTCCGTTATGCGCGCCGATGTACGTCGATGTACGTCCTGGCGTAGATCCACCTCAATTTCTTCTCGTTAATAATGTACCCTATTCACTGTATTTCTTTCACTGGTCACACGATTGTTTCACTTTATTATCTTTCTTGGGTGACACTTGACAACATTGCCTTACACACTAGCCTGCCCACTGCGCCACAACGTTTTTGTTTTCTAGATCATTTACAAAATTGTGGCTCTCCCCACACTTAGTGGTTCAGGCAGATTTAAAATCACTTCTAGGATTGCTCACTACCCTGACACACTTAGTAACCCTTGCAGAACACTCAGGTAGCCCTCAAAAACACTTATATTCCCGGAGCACAGAAGCGTGACTAGCGCGCTCACTGTCCCTACGTTTGTGTGTGTATGCATGTATGTGTGTGTGTGTGTATGTGTGTATGTGTATACCTGGGGACGGTGATTTAGTTGGTTGGGCTCCATGGGTATCTTGAAGGGCAGTTGTGTGATTGTTATGATGGTGAAAGCTACCCTGTGGTGGAAATTGAGGGATTAAAGGAATGTATTCGGGGCTTGCACAACGATTATTTTGATGGAGCATGAGTGTTGGGAGGTATGGAGGAAGTACTCTGTGGGGACCGGCCTTCAGCTTGCATGTTGAGGGGACAGACCGATGAGAGCTGTCACAGATGATGGGGTTAATCATGCACGTTGGGATGGAAGGGTATCAAGAGGGCCTAGTTTTGGTAACGATGGAGGGTATAAATGGATACATTGATTCTTGGTATAAGTCGTATATGATGAGCATGTGAATAAGTGAAAAGGCTTTAAGAGAAATGGGAGGTTTGATTTGAGGTTTGACAGACAAGACAGAGGCTTTAGGGGAGCCTATTTTGGAGTGTGAGATATGGTAAGCTTGTCGGAAGCGAGCTTAGGTAAAACATCAGGCATAGATGGCCTGCCAAGCGATTTCTATGTCACAAATTGGGGGGTATTGAGGGAGGTTTTTAGTTAGGCTGTTTAACATCCTAAAGACTGATGGGCGAGTTGCAACAGTTGGTGGTCTTGGTCTTGATACCAAAAGGGGACCAGTCAACTTTTCAGGATTACAGGCTTATTTTGCTCATGTGAGGCGATTATAAGTAGTTTTCGAAAATCTTGGGGAATAGACTGAAAAAGGCGATAGATAAGGTATTACAGCCCAGAAGTCCCAAAGACCTGTTATCCTGGGTGTAAAGGGAGCAAAATGAACAACAGGAAAACTATTTACTTGTATTATCCTTCACCAATTTAGAATAGAAGTATGTACACTATATGCACTATGTTCAACAATAGGTATTAGTGCACTCCATGGTAAGCAAGGCAGAATAGAAGCCACTAGAGAGCAGACCGTACTTCAACCAGCTCCAGAATGGGAATGACAAGGGCAGACAAGAGAGTGATACCCACAACACCTCTGATTGCCAAACCCATCTTCTCATTGGCTGGAACCTGGGTACTGATTGAACGATGGGGCCCCATCATCAACCCTAGTACCTGGTTCACTGGTTGGGGGAGATAGCCTTTCAATGAGGGTGTGTACATGTGCTGAATAAAGGTTACGTACTCTATGCATGCCACACAAGGCTATAGATAGGGGACAATACGAGGTACCAGGTAGGTCTATGTTCGATGGGCATGGGATGATCAGAGGTTTTATAGATTAGTGGCAGGAGTCGGGCAGAGGTGGAGTATTAGCCTTGAACTGGATGGCCACTTATGACAGTGTAGAAAGGGAAGCATTGTGGCAGCTCATGAGATGGCACGGTTTTGGGTTGGAAATTATAACTTGGGCACAGACCTTGTATAAGGGGGCGTCTATGCATATGCAGGTAAAAGGTAGGATAGGTCGGATGGGTCGGGGTTTGAGACAAGGTTGTCCACTTTTGCAATTATTATTCACCTGTTTTCAGGACCCTTTTTATAGGGCATTTCGGCAGTGTGTGTCAGAGGGTCTGGAGGGTAAAGAAAGTGATGGGTGGTCTGGTATCGCGGGTTATGTAGATGACACGACTGTCTTGGATTGGGGAGTGAGGACTTGTGGTGGGTGGGAAGGGTTGTGAATGTATTCGGGAAGGCAACCGGGATGAAAATTAATGCCACAAAAACCATGTTCATGGAAATTGGGGATTGGGAACATGAGGTGGGGAGCTTTGGGGGCGGGTGGAGTGTGGTGGATCAACTTAAGATATGTGGGGTTGTGTAAGAGATTCGAGGGTGGCATGTGAGGTTAATTCAGTGAGAGTTGTGGATGGTGTGTTGAAAAGACTTTGAGGATTGTGGCTGGTGCATCTCACACTGCGTCAAAAGGTGATTGTGACTAACGTACTTTTGTATAGTAAGTTATGGCATGTGGTGGTTATGTACCCGTTGGTGCAGCGTGAGGTCAACAGATTGTTGCGTGGTTTTTTTCGGTTTATTTGGGGATCGGGATGTGAATGGTTAAGCAGAGGGGTGATCACACTACCGCTTGGCCAGGGAGGGCTCCAGCTCATACCACTGGGAAGAAGGATGTTGAGTGTCTACCTAAAAGGAGTTTTCTTTGGGAGGGTGAGGTGACGGGTGGTGGAATCAGGAGAGTGCATGAAGATATGCAACGATGGTGGGTGGGCAGGGATTGACAGGTAGGCAAGGCCATGTTGAGAGTTTTGATGATGGCGAGGGATCCGGCTCGTATCAAGTTGTGGGCACTCGAGAGTGGGAGGGTGGGCTAGTAGTGGCTGCAGTAGAGGGGGCATACCTGATGTATGCATGGAGCAACATATAGACACGTCTCAAGAAGTTACGTATAAGACCGGACATACGCGAGGTGATGTTTCGTTTTTTACATGGAATTTTGCCATCTGGGGTTGTTTTATTCAATCGAAAGCTCAGGGAAGGTGGGGAGTGTCATGCATGAGAGATAAGAAAAGAGATTTCGTTCGGATTTTTAACCCCGGAGGGTTAGCCACCCAGGATAACCCAAGAAAGTCAGTGCATCATCGAGGACTAACTTATTTCCATTGGGGTCCTTAATCTTGTCCCCCAGGATGCGACCCACACCAGTCGACTAACACCCAGGTACCTATTTGCTGCTAGGTGAACAGGACAACAGGTGTAAGGAAATGTGTCAAAATGTTTCCACCCGCCGGGAATCGAACCCGGGCCCTCTGTGTGTGAAGCGGGAGCTTTAGCCAACAGGTCACCGAGGCATGGAAACCATATTCCATGCGGTTTACTTTTGTGAATGTCTTGGTGTTGTGAGGGAATGGTTCGGTAAGGTAATTCGATTAGTAGGAGGGGGTGGGTTACAGGTATTGCGGGTGTTAAGCATAGATATAAGCGGTGTCGGAGCGCAGGTAAGGAACACGGTGGCATATTTGGTAATTGATTTCATATTCACATCATGGGCAAGGAGGTTTTTGCGTCGTTACGATGGGGATGCATGTTTTATGCAAGAACATAATTATAAATTTGGTAGAGTTACGGTTGAAAGGATACGAATGTATGCGAGTAATTTAAAATTAAAGGGTGGGGTGGCTATAGCGGTGAAGGAGTCCAGCCCTTGGAGCATCTTGGGATGGGAGGAGAGGGGAGATGGATGGGTGGTAAGGGTGGATGGGTATTGGGGTGGGGTTAGAGTTTGTTTTATCGGAGTTTATATGCCAGCAGAGAGTAACTGTAAAGTTAAAATAGACTTTGTGAGGGAGGCTTTAACGTTTCACATTCGGGGTTTGCCTTTAATTTCAGTCTTAGGTGGGGATTGGAATTGCATTATCCGCCATGGGATGTTGAGCCGAGGGGGGCTGGGTGCGTTCTACCTGTCCTGAGAAATCTGCTGGGGGATGCAGGGGTTTATGAAGTAGTGGGGAGGTGTGGGTGGGGGGTGGAACATACGTTTGTGTGCAGAGGCTACGCGGCCCGTCTGGATAGGATTTATGCAACACAAGGAATTCGAGTTGGGTGCGTTCAGACCCTTGATCTGGGGTTTTCCGACCACCGTGCAGTGCTAGCAGACTTGGACTGGAATGCAATGATCAGGGTTTAGTCAGGGTATTGGAAACTGAATGGGCGGCTCTTGGAGGGGGAAGGGGATGGGTCCGCTTTTCGGGGTTGCTGGAAGAATATCTGGGAAACGTGGAGGGCAGATGAATGTTTGTTGGAATGGTGGTAAACACGTGCCAAACCTGGAATAGCGAGTTATTATAAGATGCGGGGAAAGGAGGAGGCAAGGTGGAGGTTTGGGCTACAAAACTATTTGGAGGGGCAGCTAAATGATTACTATGTGAGGGTGGAAGTAGTAGGTATAACGACATTGAACATCTTCGTAGTCGACTTGCAGAATTTAACAATGAACGTTTTAATGCGGTTCGAGTCAGAGCAGGTATGGAAGAAGTGCTCTGGGGTGACAAACCTTCCGGTTGTATCTTGCGCAAATTTAGGGTCAGACAACAGGCGACGTTCCTCTTGCAATTGGAAGTATGCACGGGTTTGGGTGGTTACCTGCCGGGTCAAGTACTCCTCACCACGGACAGCATGAGTTTTTATGCTGATCTATGGTTTGAGGAAAAGCATCGGCGGGGAGTAGGGGAGGTCCATGCGGGTGGCCTGGTGGGGAGGGATTTCAGAAAAGTTATGAGTGACAGGGATAGAACGGTACTAGAAGGTAGAATTCGAGTGGAGGAGGTAGAGGAGGCGATATTTATTATGAGTAAAGGAAAGGCACCAGGTATAGATGGAATTTCGAATTATTTTTATAGGGCGCATTGGGGAAGTATAAAGCATTGTTTGGTTGATGTATTGAATTGCATGCTCACGGAGGGGAGGTTAGGTATGTCGCAAAGTACGGGGATAGTTGTTTTGGTGCCCAAAAAGGGAGGGGGAAGGGGTCTGAGTGCATATAGAGCAATATCTCTTATGTGCTTGGACTATAAAATCTTTGCAAAAGTTTTAGGAAACAGAATGAGGAAGGTTATGGGGTCGGTTATTCACGAGGGACAGCTAGGTATACCAGGTAGGAGCATGAGGGTTGGACATGTACATATTAGGGAATTTTTGGAGGAATGTCAAGGGGGGGTGTCCTCGGGCTTGACTGGCAAAATGCTTACGACTGTGTTGATAGAGATTTATTGAGGCTTATTTTATTAAAGCAGGGTTTTGGAGAGAAAATTGTAAGATGGGTTGATATCTTGTATGTCTCGGCTATGATACGTGTACAGGTAAATGGTAAATTGGGCAGCCAGTCCGTATGGAAAGTGGTTTGAGGCAAGGGTGCCCCGTCTCCCAGCTGCTTTTTGCTTGTATGCAAAACCCCTTTTATGAGCTGGTGGATGGTGGTTTGAGGCGTGGGACGTGGAGCAGAGACCATGCAGCGTGTGTGGTCGGGTACGTAGATGATACCACGATTTTGTTAAAAGGGGAGGAGGATTTGTGGATCGTGGGATGGATTGTTGAGTTTTTTGGGGCAAAGTCTGGCATGTGTGTCAACAAAGCAAAATCGAAATTATTGGAGGTGGGTACATGGGTGGGGGGGGGGGGTTGGGCGAAAAGTATGGGTGGTCAGTTGTGGTGCAACTTAGAATATGTGGTATCGTGTTCATGGCAGATGAGGGGGAGGGCCGAAGTGTGAACTCTGAATTGGTGGTTAACAAGGCTTTAGATCGACTTTGGGGGTTAAGAGCTGGGGATGTATCTTTGCAACAGAGGACAGTAGTGATTAATACACTTGTTTATAGTAAAGTATGGGGTGTGGCTGAGGTGTACCCTTTAAGAGATGTGGATATTCAGGAACCGCAGAGAAGGGTCTTACATTATGTTTGGGGTTTCGGGAGAGCTTGGTTAAACAGGGAGGTTGTCATGACCCATGTTCGTCGTGGGGGTTTAGGTCTCTTGGCTTTGGGGCCACAGGTGAAGGCCCTCTTTGTTAAGCAGCGGTTCCTCAGGGCAGGCGGTGAGAAGGGCATCTGGGTGGGTCGGGTTATGATCGAAATGCATAAATGGTGGAGCCGCAGGGGATTAATCGAGTGTGAGGATATGCTGCTTTTGTTGTTAAAGTTAAGAAATGCGCAATGGATCTGGGTGGGGCAAATGGTCAGCATATGTTGCCGTGGGGAAATTGTACAGGGATTGTCTGTTTTTCCACTGTATAATTGGGGGGAAATATTGAACGGATTTTGTAAACTTAAGTTGGCACCAAGGGTTTGTGAATTGGTGTACAGATTTGTCATGGGGATTTTAGCATCAAAATCGGTCTTAAATAGGATGGGTTTGGTAAGGGAGGCGGATGGCTTACGTTGCAGTCTCGAAGAAACAGCTTTTCATGCAGTCTACTTTTGTGATACCTTGGACAAAGTTCATTTGTGGTTGGGGCGGGTTTTCGATTTTCTTAGTGGGGAACTATCTCAACCTTACGAGCCTTAACATTAGACGTTAGCGGAGTATCAAGTGAGGTACGAAGAGCAATCAATAATGTACGTGGTGGCTGATTTCCTCTGTATGTCGTGGGGTATGCGGGAAACCGGGGGATCAGTTAGGATCAGGGCAATTGCGGCAGGTATCTACAGAACGTATTGCAGAAATAAACTCATATATGGTAGAAGTTGGGATAATAGTTTTCCTGCAAACTATCGAAGTCTTACTGCTCAAAGGTTGCTGCAACTGGGGGTAGGGTAAGGCAACTGGGGGCTGGACTCCCCCCGTGGTAGCACCAAACGGTGGGTTCGGGACTTCAGGGTAGAGGACGGGTTTTAGGGAGTGACGTGTATGTATTATGAATAGTACCGTGTCTGTGTGTATGGTTGTGGTGTTGTGTAGCACTGAGATCTTGGAGTAATCCTAATATGGCCATGCATCTGGATAATACAGATAAAAAGCAATATTTCAGTATATGTTCCAGCCTCTTGCAAGACTGAACTGGTTCCCGACTATGGCCGGGGTTTGGTGAAGTCTTTCCTGGGATTCCCGTTAGGTTTTGTTTAGTCATTTGTAAGCGGATGTCACGCTGATATAACCGCTAAAAGTACAACGTTATACTGCCCTTTAAGGGGAATGTTCATAAACAGACCTTTGGTGATGGTTGTAAACTTTTGATGAAGGGAAAAAAGCTTCATTTGCCTAAGATTGTTTTTGTATATGTAGTAGCGGTCACTGCTGTGAGGGGGGAGGGGGTTGATGAGATGTATAATGTCCTATATTGTAATCTTTGGACATTCAAGTTCCTTGGGCAGCAGCTTTTGTGGGATATGTTGTTCCCTCACCCAGTGATATCACATGTATTTTTTTTTATCATTTATGGTGCATATAGACAGTTGATGTTCAATTAAGCACCTTTACTAATATCACTGTATACAGGCATGGTATATTTTTTAATGGGTTTATAATTAGTTTGAGAAACTAAATATGGGGTTGGTCGGGGTATTAGGCGTCTTAGTGTTTCCTCATATGTAATCATACATGCTGGATCTGTAAAAGTCTTATGTTAATTTTAAAGGCTTTTTGCATATTTTGATTCCTTTTTCAATATATGCAAAACCAAAAATAAAGAACACCAGGTTTCAATTTCAAGAGTCATGTAGGTTTCTGATAGTTATTTTATATAACCATAGTACCAATGATAGTTATTTTATATAACCATAGTACCAATGATAGTTATTTTATATAACCATAGTACCAATGATAGTTATTTTATATAACCATAGTACCAATGATAGTTATTTTATATAACCATAGTACCAATGATAGTTATTTTATATAACCATAGTACCAATGATAGTTATTTTATATAACCATAGTACCAATGATAGTTATTTTTTTAATTTAAAACGTCATATAACAACATATTAAATATATAAAAATCCATCCTTCATTAAACAGGTATACAAAACATAATACATGAACATAATACACCTTATAAAGTACGCTGCAGCACATATCCGATATTTACACCTAAGTCAACTAGTATTTCCCTAAACCATACACGATGAAATATCATATAAAAGCATACAACAATATGTATAACATTATAACAAAAATTAAAGCCTTAAACATTAGTACATAAATAAATGACATATCCTCAAACATGTATCCTTATACTTGGACTACATTCTTGTCTTACCTTTGTTTCTATATATTTTTATTTATAACTTACAACAAATACAAGAATGCATAAGAGTTTAATAAAAGAAGAACTATACTGGATATTAACAATGACCTCTATCACACCATCCCAGTACTTAAAATAACACCATAGCCAATAACCATATGACAACCAGTTACACATCCCACAACATTTCCTACAGAACCCCTTCTTTTACAATAATTAATAATGCCAATGCAGCCAAAAATATTTACATGGACCGTTCTAAGTAATACCTTAAGTAACCTAACAATTAGGGTATATACCCTTACCTCATTAAACCGTAATGGGAATTTACCATAAGTTGGTGTTGCAAGAACAAAACAAAACACAAAACTATAAAAGTACATACGAAAACAGATTTGGACATTACCTTCCTATACACACACACCTGAATCAGCAGAAGAATATTCACACACAATATGTAATATCAATAATAATGCATCAACCATGAAATTCCAACTGTCATAGCAACATTACATAACATGGAGTTTACACGTAAAATATAAGAGCAAACATTACATGCTACCTCATCTTTAAAACTAGATTATGTAAATATTTAATATAATCCAAAACTAGAATTATCACATTGAAACATATCAAATTGGTTCTCCCCACTCAAGAACGGGGCAAGAAACCCCCTCAATTAAGACTATACAGGTACACCCCTACAACTAACTAAATCCTAACGTCATTCGCTGCCTGGATGAGGTAGAGTGCGGTCGTGCTTTGCACCCCTCTACTGTTTTCCCAGACGAGCTACTCAGTCAACAACATGGCGCCAGGTGTGCGCAGAAGGGTGAATACTGTGGGCATTGAGCTTATTAGTGGGGCTTTAACGCCTACGTCAGTTGATGTGTTATTGCCCAAAATTGTGAGAGAGACATACGGCATCAGAGACGAGGATTTGTATGGAGTAGCACTGAACGGTGTGTGTATAGAATATTCGTGAAGGTGCTAACTGCTCAAGTATACGAGGCGTTGGTGGATCGTTATCAAGATGTCAGCATTAACGTAACACCGGCAGTGAGGGTCAAGTTGACGGATGTATCACGACATTATTCGTGGGTTAAGCTCCGAAACGTGCCTTTTGAGGCTGATGAAGTGGATATACGCAATGTTTTCGAACGTTATGGCACTGTACATCTGGCCCAACCTGGTAAATGGGTAAAAGGAGCTTACACAGGTTATCCTCAGGGTTCTTTCAATCTCAAGATGACGCTAAGGCATCCTATACCCTCGTATGTATATCTCGAGGAGTTTAGAACCCAGGTAATGGTAGCGTATGCTGGGCAGAGGCGTACATGCCGACTGTGTGGCGAATTTGACCATATGGCGACAGACTGTGGCAAGCGGAATATGGCTCCTGGGCTGGCAAGGGGCGGAGCACCTGTCCATGAGAAACCGATGCCTGAGGAAAAACGGAGGCAAGGAGGAGGGCGTGGTCGCTTGTGGAGTGAAGAGGTGATGGCTCCTCCTGTGGAATCAGAAGAAGTGGAGATCCATGAATCACCTGGCCCATCAACAGTACAGCTGCCAAGTGAAGAGGTGCAGGTGGGCACAGAAGTGAAAGCTATTGAGGAGGAGTTGGAGACGGTGATACAGGCTATGTTACAGTCTACAGAGGTGGAGAGTCACAGTGAGCAGGAACCTGGGATCAGGGCAGAAGGTGTGTGTGGGAGGGGGGAGGATCAGGTGGCACCTGTGATGGACAGTGTAAGTGCCATGGAAGGACATGGAGGCAGATTAAGGGTGGTAGAGGTGGAAGTCCATTGTGCTGGCTCCCAGGACTCAGATATGGAAACTGAAGGAGCTACAAGGAAAAGGGCAGCAGCGTCAGATTCGGACGATGTTCCGACGCCGGCGCAAAGGCCAGGAAAAAAGACATGGGGTTATGGTGCTCAGAGTGACTCTACGAGAGGGCCACAACAGAAGGGGGGGATGGTTGGGAAGGAGGGTGGAGTATGTGGCAAAGGCAAAGCCCAGGGAAATGGTTTGAAAGGGAAGAGTCATGACATGAGGCGGGGAGGGAAACTTTAAGCCGGCCTCAGGTGTGTAACAATAAATATTAATGGTCTGTGTGATGGTGTTAAACATGAGTGCTTCAGGATGTTTTTGAATAGGTACAAGATTGACGTAGCTTTTGTGCAGGAGCACAATTTTAAGCTTGGTCGTGAATTAGAGGTGCTTGGGTACCAGGCTTATGTGTTGCCGTCTGAGCACTTAAAAGGAGGAGTGGGTGTGTTGATCAGGGAGGCGAGCCTGTTTGTATTGCACAGGAAAGAGGGGGAGAGGGGGGAGAGTATTACGTGTGGAAGGATGGTGGATGGAAGAGAGAGTGGCGTTTGTGTGTGTGTATGCCCCAGCAGAAAGTGACGTGAAAGTGAAGATGGATTTTGTGCGTGAGGATCTCGTGTACTACCTACGCACGTTACCGTCGGTGGCGATTGTGGGGGGGGATTGGAATTGTGTAGTTAAGAGGGCAGACGTGGAACCCAGAGGAGCGGGATATTGTTCCTCAGTCTTGGGAGGCCTGCTTAGAGACCTTCAGTTACGTGATGCTTTCAGGGGAGGTCTGTGGGAGGTGGAACATACGTTTATAAGAATGGGATATGCGGCTCGTTTGGACAGGTTATATTTATCTCAGAGGGTTTTGGTAGAGTCTTTTAAAACTATTGAGATGGTGTCTTCTGATCATAGGGTGGTATTAGTGGAGGTGGGGTGGGATGCTTTGGCTCGTAGGCAGGGAAGTTATTGGAAACTGAACACGATGGTTTTGAGGGATAGGGAGGGATTGGAAGGTTTTGCAGTATTTTGGGAACAGCTCTGGGCAGATAGAAGGACTGAGGAGGATGTGGTAGGATGGTGGGATAGTGTGGCTAAAGTAAGAATACGTCAATTTTATGTGAGGGAGGGTAAACGCATAAATCAATTGCGGTATGGTTTGTCCAATTATTTAGAATCTAGATTATGGGATTGTTACAAGGGGGGAGCTGTGGCCGGGGTGTACCCAGTGGAGGATATACACATGTTGAAGGGCAGGATAAGGGATTTACAAGAAGAACGTTTTGCAGCAGTACGTATACAGGCGGGGTTGGACGAAGTACTATGGGGCGACAAGCCATTGGCTTGTGTGCTGCGAGGACAGAAGGTACGACAGCGAATGACTACAATACCGGGATTGCAAGTCATTTCTTTGGTGGGGGGGTTTAGAGTGGGACAGGTATTACGGGAAACCACGGGGATGAGTGCATATGCAGATAGATGGTTTGAGGAATATGGGAAAAGTAGTGGGGTAGATGGAGAGGTTCTTGGGCAGGTACATGAGTATGTGCCATGCAAACTGGGGAGGAGTGATCGGGAGGCACTGGGTGGGGTTATTGAGGAGGAGGAAATATGGAGAGCCCTTATGGACATGAGGAAGGGAAAGGCACCCGGGATCGATGGTTTACCAAGCGAATTTTATGTACAGCACTGGGATCTGCTTAGGGGTTTCCTAGTAGAGTTAATGAATACCATGAAGGAAGGAGGTAAGATGGGAGAATCACAGGCAATGGCGGTGGTGGTGTTGGTCCCGAAGGGTAAACAGCAGAGTACCCTTCGGGATTACCGAGCCATTTCGTTGCTTTGTGCTGATTATAAATTGTTCGCGAAAATTCTTGGGAATCGGCTTAAATGTGTTGTGGGGAGGGTCGTGTTTGAGTCTCAGTTTGGGTTGCCTGGTAGGTCAATGGGCGAGGGCCATGGGATCATAAAGGGGTTCCTGGAGGACATGGAAAGGGGAAGAGGGGCGTTGGTGGCGTTGGATTGGCAAGGGGCTTATGACAGGGTGGAAAGAAAGGCTTTGAGGGATATTCTCCTACGACAGGGGTTTGGCGAAGAAATAGTGGGGTGGGTGGATACGTTGTACTCAAACGCGAAGGTAAGGGTGCAAATCAATGGGTGTGTGGGGGAGGGAATCACCATGGAGCGAGGTCTTCGGCAGGGATGTCCATTATCACAACTTTTGTTTGCATGTGTTCAGGATCCCTTTTATAGGATGGTGGAGGATCGTCTAAGGACAGGGGATGGGGATGGTGAGCAGAAGCCTTGTCCTGGTTTGGTGGGCTATGTTGATGATACAACTATTTTGGTGAGTGAGGAGACACGGTTAGGACTTTTGGAGGAAGTTGTACACAATTTTGGGAGAGCTACTGGGATGAAGGTAAATCTGGAAAAGTCAATGATAATGGGGTTGGGAGAGTGGGCAGGGAGATTAGATTGGGGATGTGATGTTGTGCAGTGGAGAACCAGGAGTATGAAAATCTGTGGTGTCGTTTATGAGGCTGACCTGAGTGCTGCAAGGATTAGCAATTCGAATAGGATGGTGGAACAGGTGCAGCGACGTTTGGGAATGCTGCGACCGCACCATTTAACCCTTAGGCAACGTGCAATCGTCATCAATGTATTACTATATAGTAAAGTCTGGTTTGTTTCGGCAGTGATGCCGTTAACAGGAACAGCGATCACGAGTATTCTTAGAATGGTGTTCAAATTTTTGTGGGGCTCAGGGTGCAACTGGTTGCGAAGGGAGGTAGTGACATTGCCGGTATGTAGGGGAGGGTTAGGTTTGTTGGACTTGAGAAAGCGCGTGAAATGTGTTTTTATTAAGAGGGAAGTGATAAGTGCAGGTGCATGGAGGGGGGGGCAGCTAGATAAGGTACATGCTCACCTGAGGAAATGGTATGGAGGGGCGGAAATGAAGGAATGTGAAACAGTGTTACGTGCTTTAGTGTTAGCCAGGGAACCGGGAAAAGTAAAGGTGGGAACTTTATGTAAATTGTTAGAGAGAAATGTAGTGGCACCGGTTGAAGGGATCTACCCCATGTATGCATGGGATGTAATATGGCGAAGATTTAGTAAATTAAGGATACGACCTAGGCCACGTGAGGTTATGTATCGTTTCCTGCATGGGATTTTGCCATCGGGAGCGATGCTCCGAGATAGGAGGGTTATCGAGGGTGGGGGGTGTGGCAGATGCAGTGGGGAAGAGACTGCATATCATGTTGTCTATTTTTGTGAAGGTTTGGAGTGCATCAGGGTATGGATGAATAAGGTTGTGGTGAGGGTGGGGGGTCAAGGTGTGTCGGTATTGCGAGCGTTGAGTCTTGATATGAGTGGTGTGGATGAGGGTGTGGTAAGGGGTTTAACATATGTAATCGTGGACTACATATATGTTTTGTGGGGTATGAGGGGGAAGGAGGGTGGGGATGTGCTGAGAAGGACTTTGGCGGCGACGTTTTATCGAACCTTGTGTCGCAATAGAGACATTTTTGGGAAAAGGTGGGATGAGGTTTTTTCCGAGGGTTATAGAGGCCTAACAATAGGGAATTTATTGGCGTTATAAGGGGTTTTAACTGCTGGGGTGAGTAGGGTGGTAAAAGGGAGGTGGGTTCAGGGGTATTCAACGGGCTCACCTCCTTGGGTGCGCAATGCTGGGTGATTGTGTGTGATTGGAGGTACTCGTGAGGGTCTAGATGAGAGGTTGTGAAAGATTAGTTTAGCTTAGTTCCCTTGATGGGGAAGGTGTAAATGGCAGTTTAAATATATAAATTATATAATATGTATATTTTCCTTTGGTAGCGTATTATGTTTCGCTTGTACTGGTCTTGCAATTGAATTTTAAACTTTTCTTGAGAGGATATTCCTTTCACTATGTACCTTGAAGAACTGAGTTATTTTTGCATTTTTGTTACGTGTTCCTGCATCAGATTTAAAGTAATTTCCTATTATGTAAACGTGTGTGGATAAGGATTAGTTCTCTAGATTAAAATTTTTGTATCTATATTTGTAAGTAATACTAGTTAGGCACGTGCTAGAAGGCACAGCGAAAGTATAGTCTTGTGGAATGTATGTTACGTTATTGGTAAGTTTGTATTTGGCGTGTTAGGTGTTATAAGGAGTTTGGAGTTGTTAAGTTACTAAAATCATGATGATCCTTTTGGATAATACTTATTTATGTTCTTAGTCTCGGGTTCTTTAAATAATTTACATAGCCTAGTATTGTACCGCTAATGTGGCATGTGGTGTATTATCTTGCATTTTGAGTGTGAACTTCACGATATGCAATGTTTTGAATGTTTGTAATTCATGGTTAACATTAATATTTGATATCATATTGGTGGTGTATATTCTTCTACTTATTACAGTGTATGTGTATAGGAATGTAATGTTTCATATCTGTTTTAGTCTGTAAATTTATGTTTTTGTGTCTTGTTCACGCACTACCAACTTTTAGGTTTTGATGAGGTCAGGGTTCATATGACCGTTCATTAGGATAATTCAATGTATGTTATTTAGAACGGGGACTGTACATACGGGGTGGGGTAGAAGTGTCAGCTGTGTCTGCACTGGCAATAATGATTATTATAAAAGGAGGGTTTATAGGTTATATATATGGTTGTGGGTTATGTATATGGTTGTAATATGGCCATGATCTATGGTGTTCTTAAAATGTACCGGGATTGTGTACTAGAGGTTTTGTAATATCTAGTATGGTTTTTAATTTTATACTCTTATACATTATTGTATTTGCTCTGTTTTAAATAAAATTATAAAAAAAAAAATCCTAACTTAAGATCTAACTTGTTAATGATTGGCCATAAGATCCTAATCTCCCTGTCTGAACACAAAGTATACATCCTTGACATAGTAATTCACTACATGAATGTGTGTAAAGTAGTACAATCCTTCTTCATAGAAGATACTTATATTCCATTGTCCTCATCGCCTCCGAGCCATGTGGACGAGCTGCGCAGACGCTCCTGTTTGAGTTTGTTTTTGTGCAGTTTACCTGACTGAGCTGCCCCTAGCGTTGGTTGGTGGAAACTTTATTTTCTCCAACATGGCGCTGAATAGCAGAAGAAGAATCAACACTGTCCGCATTGAGATGATCCGTGGTGCTGTCATGGGATCCAACATGGATTTATTGTTACCAGCTATCATTCGCGATACCTATGGTATAGCAAATGAGGAGATAAGTGGTGTCGCACTCAATGGAACGACAAGAATCTTCGTAAAAATGACGTCTGCACGAGTCTACGAGGCGGTGGTCGACAAGTATGAGGAGACCATCATACCGGTTAATACAGCTGTGTCGGTGCGACTCCATGATGTATCTCAACATTACACTTGGGTGAAAATCAGGAATGTGCCTTTTGAGGAGACTGATTTTGATATTTGCAGTGAACTGCGTACTTATGGGACGGTTCACGTAGCCACAGCAGGGAGATGGGCAACTGGACCGTATGCAGGTGCGCTGGAAGGTACATATACTGTTAAAATGACTCTTCGACACCCTATTCCTTCATATGCTGTGTTGAAGGAATTACGGACTCAAGTCTATGTAACGTATGCGGGGCAACAACGTACGTGTCGGCTATGTGGGTCATATGACCACATCGCGGCGCAGTGTGGGAAACGAAGTGGGTACCCGGCACAACAGCAATGGCAACAGCAGCCAGTGGGCGAGGTAGGCGATGAGCGAGAACAGTCTCTTGCTACACCGCCCCAACAACGGTTGTCATGGAGTGAGGAGGTGGACAAAGAAAAGGAGCTTGAATCGCCAATTGTAACGCTACAAGGAGAATCTCAGTCTTTGGACATACATCAGGTTTTTGAGGAGTGACTACCTAATATGGGTGAAGAAGTGGCGGCGTCTTTGGTAAAGGCGTTGGATGTCTTGTTAGAGGAATCGGGCCTAGATCAGGTGGAAGACCCAGGCTTAGTTCTGGGGACGGCTGTGAATGATGTTATGGCAGGAGATGACGGTTTGTCGACGAGAGAGTAGAGGTGGAGGTGCATCAGGATGGTACTTCAGATATCAAAATGCAGGTGGAGGGCAGGACACGAAAGAGGACTGCACCATCATCGGATTCTGATGATGTGCTAACTCCTGCCCAACGCCCTGGGAAAAAGTCTTGGGTGGAGGTACAGCAGAGAGGGAATGGTGAACCCAAGGATCAAGGGATTGCAAAGGTGATTCCCAATAAAGGGGGGAGGGACAGAGGTGTTGCAAAACGAACTGGGGTAAAGTCAATGCCGGGGACAAAAGGAAAACCCATTTGTTGAATTCAAGTGTTTTACTATAATTATTAATGGGTTGAGAGCTGAGAGGAAGCTTAAGTGGTTTAATGAGTATTTGGTGCGACTTGGTGTGGATGTGGTATTCTTACAGGAACATAATTTTAGGCCTGGTTATGAGTTGGATATGAGTGGTTATAATGTATACATGGAACATGCGACACGTTTGAAAGGTGGGGCTGCCATTTTGGTAAAGGAAACTAGCCCGTTTATAGTAAGGCGTAGTGAAGGGGGGGAGGGGAGGGTAATTAGAGTGGATGGAACCTGGGGTAGGGTTCCCATTAGTTTAGTATGTGTATATGGCCCGGCTGAGGGTGACGTGAGTATTAAAACTAAATTTGTTCAGGACGTACTGGTCTATTTTTTACGTGGTTTACCGAATGTTGCAATAATAGGCGGAGATTGGAATTGCGTGATACGTCGTAAAGATGTGGAGCTTAAAGGTGCGGGGTGTTGTTTGGGTATATTGGGGGATATATTGACCGGGGTGGGGTTAAAGGATGTGTGTGGGGGGAAGGGATGGTAGAGCATACCTTCATTAAACGAGGTTATGCGGCGAGGTTGGACCGAATGTACGTGCCTTATGCGGTTACTGTGCGGAGGGTGAATGTGATAGATGTGGTTTTTTCGGATCATAGAGGAGTTGTAATAGATGTGGATATCGAGGGTGTGCCTCGGAGGGGTCCATCCTTTTGGAAATTGAATGTAAAGTTATTAAAGGAAGAGGATAGATTTTTGTCTTTTGGACATATGTGGGATCGTTTAGTGGTAGAAGCACCAGGGGATGTTGCCATGGTTAATTGGTGGGAAACGATAGCTAAAAAACGTATTAAGGAATATTATATTAATCGAGGGACGAGATATAATCAGTTACAATATGGTTTTCAAAAATATTTAGAGGGGCAGTTGCGCGAATGTTATGCACAAATTAATGCTAATTATCCTGTTATTGAAATTGAAAGTTTGAAGGAAAATATCCAGAATTTACAAAATGAGAGGTTTGATGGGGAAAGACTTAAGGGCGGGATTGAGGAGGTTTTTTGGGGAGATCGGCCGTCGGCGTGTGTGTTGCGGAGTCAACACAGACGTCGCAAGGCAATGGAGTTAATGGGGTTGAATGTTCAGGTAGGTATGCAAGGGTACAAAGTGGATCAGGTGTTGACGACGACTGAGGGTATGAGTGGGTATATTGATGCTTGGGTTAAGTTGAAAACGCAAAGTGTGGGAATAAGCGAAGTGACATTACAGTCAATTGGAAGGTTTGTGCAGTGTGAGTTGACAGAGCATGATCGATTCGTTTTGGAAGGGCCAATAACGGAGTGTGAGACATGGGAAGCTTTATCCGGGGCACAATTAGGTAAGGCACTAGGAATTGATGGGTTGCCCAGTGACTTTTATCTTCAAAATTGGAGCGTTTTAAAAGGGTTTTTGGTAAGATTATTCAATATCCTTAAGCGGGATCGGGTTTTAGGGGCACAGCAACGGATGGCTGTGGTCGTTCTAGTGCCTAAAGGTGAGCCATTAACAGTCAAAGACTATCGTGCTGTTTCGTTATTGTGTGGTGATTATAAGATTTTTGCAAGAATTTTAGCTAACAGAATAAAAAAGGTCCTGGGTAAAGTGATAGATAAGGGACAATATGGGGTGCCAGGAAGATCTATGTATGACGAGCATGGGTTGATTAGGAGTTTTATTGAAGAAAGAGTAAAATTGGGAGGGGGGGGTGTTGGCTATAGACTGGGAGGTGGCATATGATAATGTAGAAAGGGAAGCGTTATGGAAGATTATGCGATGGCAGGGGTTTGGAGAGGAAATTATATCATGGGCCAAATTAATGTATCAAGATGCATCCTTGCGGGTGAAGGTAAATGGAAGGTTAGGAGAACAAATTCAGATGAGAAGGGGTCTACGTCAAGGTTGTCCCCTTTCACAAATATTTTTTGCGTGTTTACAGGATCCCTTTTATAGATGAATTAGGGTCTTATTGGCAGCAAATGGGGTTGGTGACAAAAGGGGTGGGGGGGCTGGCATTGTTGGATATGTTGATGACACAACGATTTTAGTAAGTGGTAACAGGGATTTGCCTTGGGTGGAAAAGTTAGTAAACGTTTTTGAAAAGGCTTCTGGCATGTCAATTAATAAGGAGAAAACGAAGTATATGGATCTTGGGGATAGGTTAAGTGAGGAATGTGAAGTAGTTGAAAGGTGGAAAAAGGTGGACCAATTACTGATATGTGGGATCGTTTATGTAAGTGATATCAAGTTAGCACAACAAATAAATTCAGTGCGTATTGTAGATGGTGTACTGAAGCGCATCAGTAGTTTACGAGTTGCACACTTTGCATCAAAGAGTGATTACAACGAATGTCCTATTATACAGTAAACTTTGGCATGTTGCAGTAATATATCCGATACTTTGTAGTGAGATACAAAGGTTACAAAAGCGCGTTTTTAGATTCATTTGGGGTACTGGAAGCGAATGGTTAGGTAGAGCGGTTGTCACACTCCCGGTTGGCCGAGGAGGGCTGGGTCTTATAGCTGTTGAAAAGAGGATTATGAGTGTGTATTTGAAACGTAGTTATAAGCGGGAGGGGGATGGGGGCGAGGGAAGGCGGACTTCATAAGATACGACAGGATATGCAACGGTGGTGGGTGGGTAGGGAGTTCATAATAGGTGAGGCAATGTTACGGGTCATCATAAACATGAGCGATCCTTCACATATTAAATTGGGAAACCTTGATGGGGTGGATGGTAAGGCAGTGGTAGCAGTGGTAGAAGGGGTTTATCCGATGTATGATTGGCGTAATATCTGGGGACGTTTGAACAAATTTCGTTTAAAACCTAAAGTACGAGAAGTTATGTATAGATTTTTTACATGGGATCTTACCGTCTGGAATGGTTTTATTCCATAAGAGAATACGGGAGGATGGGATATGCAAGGCTTGTGGTGGATTGGAGACTGTTTTCCATATGGTGTATTTTTGCGAATATATTGAACTAATAAGGGTTTGGTTGGGTAAGGTAATAAGGTTAGTGGGAGGGGGGGGTTTGCAGGTGTTGAGGGTTTTAAGCTTAGACATAAGTGGGGTGAATCAAATGGTAGAGAATGCGGTAGGGTATATAATTACGGATTATATTTATATGTCTTGGGCTATGAGAGGAGCGAACATGTGTGAAAGAATTAATGCGTTAACAGCAACTTTTTATAGGACAAAGTGTAGAAATAAGGAGGTGTATGGGGGGAGATGGGAGAGGGATTTAAGTGAGGGTTATAGGAATTTCACATTATGGGATTTATGGGAGTTGAAAGGCAGGTAAGGGGGATGAAATGGGCTGGTTTCCTAGAATGGGCGGTAGCATGATGAGTTTGTTTATGAATGTTATATGAGGTATGTCCAGGGTGCAATTTTAACATTATTTGTTATGAGTGTTTCAAGTACAATACAGTTATGTTTGGAATTGTCGACTTATATCTGTGTATGTATATGTATGTATGTATGTGTGTATGTGTATATGTATGCATGTGTATGTATGTGTGTGTGTGTGTATGTATATGTAGGTGTCTATATATATGTCGTGCCGAATATGTAAAACTGGTCAATTAGCAAGAACTCATTTAAAATTAATTCCTTTCTGAAATTTTCTCTTATACGTTTAAAGATATATTTTTTTCATTAATGTTAATGTAAAAATTTATAATTTTGCACCAAAAGGAACTTAGAAAACTTACCTAACCTAATTATAACAAGCGCAATTTATTTTAGCCTAACCCAACTAAATATATTTTAGATTTGTTTACAATAATTTAATACTAAACAAACACAATCAAATATATTTTTTTCGTTAGGTTCAGAATGATTTTGGCGAAATTATTGCATACACAAATTTTCACTTGTCCTATATGGCAAGATGAACGTTGCTATTTAAGCCAAGATCGCAAGTTCTGCCTATTCGGCACGACATATATATATATATATATATATATATATATATATATATATATATATATATATATATATATATATATATATATATATATATATATATATATATATATATATATGATGACACTCTTCAGGTCACTTGTTCTATCTAGGCTGGAATATTGCTGCACTCTAACAGCACCTTTCAAGGCAGGTGAAATTGCCGACCTAGAAAATGTACAGAGAACTTTCACGGCGCGCATAACGGAGATAAAACACCTCAATTACTGGGAGCGCTTGAGGTTCCTAAACCTGTATTCCCTGGAACGCAGGCGGGAGAGATACATGATTATATACACCTGGAAAATCCTAGAGGGACTAGTACCGAACTTGCACACGAAAATCACTCACTACGAAAGCAAAAGACTTGGCAGACGATGCACCATCCCCCCAATGAAAAGCAGGGGTGTCACTAGCACGTTAAGAGACCATACAATAAGTGTCAGGGGCCCGAGACTGTTCAACTGCCTCCCAGCACACATAAGGGGGATTACCAACAGACCCCTGGCAGTCTTCAAGCTGGCACTGGACAAGCACCTAAAGTCAGTTCCTGATCAGCCGGGCTGTGGCTCGTACGTTGGTTTGCATGCAGCCAGCAGCAACAGCCTGGTTGATCAGGCGCTGATCCACCAGGAGGCCTGGTCACAGACCGGGCCGCGGGGGCGTTGACCCCCGAAACTCTCTCCCTCTCTCCAGGTATATATATATATATATATATATATATATATATATATATATATATATATATATATATATATATATATATATATATATATATATATATACGTATATATAATATAATGTATATGTATATATATGTATGCATGTTTACTTTCTTGTATATACCATTAATGGTTTTTCTCATGAACATTTTCAATGATATTCAATACATATTTTCTATGCGTATTTATGATTTTGATACAATGTGTAAATGTCAAAATGGCTTTTTATGTTTCAGTTTAATTTACAATGTATTTTTGTAAGCACAATTGATTTGGTGCCAGTAGAAGCATAGTGTGTTTTGATATATTTGAGTATTGTTTTTCTTTTTAATTTGTCTAGATGGTGGCAATACTATGTATGTAGTTTAAGAGTTTTACGAACCCTTGAAGTTGTAAGAATGGATGAATTATTCATGGTTGAGTTGACGTAATATTATAACTGACGTTGTAAGTGATTGTGTTCAATGTGACAATATACTTTATATAATTATTTATATGTATGTACCTGAATGGTAAATTGAAGTCTGATGTTTAAAGGTGAAGAGTGGGTTTTCCTTTTTTATTGTTTTTTTTTTCTTTATGGTAATACATGGTTGTATCATGTACACCAACGAATATGGTTAGGGGTATGTGGTAAATTTTCCTGTTCATTTAGACATTTATAATACAGATGTAATACTAGGCTTAGGTTCGGGTAAATTTATGATTAATTGTGGAATGTTCCTTGATTCAAACGGCTCTTTATTGTGCAAATTGGGTATAATGGTTCTACGTATGGCATTATTGAAAAATGTTGAGCTAAATCTAATTGTAGGTACGATGTGTAATGTACATGTGCACACCTGGGCGAGCGGCTGCACGGACCGTGCAGTTCTCATGGACGTGTATGGTCGGTGTAGGTTTCGCTTGGATGTGTTCTTGACATCATTGGTTTAATTATTATCCTATATTTCGTTCCGTGCTCAGAGCAGAAGGAATTTAGTCTGTAACGAAATAATGAAAGTATACTTGTATTTTATTATTCTAGTGTAAATTAAGAGCAAGGATGATTAATTTGAGGAAGAGTTAATATAGGTTTGCATGTTTTTTACGAAAGTTAACTTATCCACATGTAGCTAGTATAGGACAGTTTTAAGCTTCGGTATCTGATTTTATATGTAGGTTATAGTGGTCATATTTGTTATATTGTTATGTTATTCATTATTGTTTCAAAATCTAATGTAACGTTTTTTCAGTTATTGTTCATATATTGTCATCTTTATGGTTTTTCCTTTTGTCTATTGTCTATTTGTATGATTTTAAATAAAATACAAAAAAAAAAATTAGGTCAGAAGCTACAGCTCAGGACCTGAGTTGCTCAGAGTGTCTAGGTGACACACAACCTCAGTACAATGTCGAAAATCACTAAGTCTATACAATGTTTTGAGAACAGAGTTCTACAGAACTAACAAAGCTACAGAGACGATCCTCCAAAAAGGGCCAATAAGGAAGAGTTAGGCACTTGTCAGGAACACGTCCAACCACCAAGAGAGTCTAGACCAGACTGAATACTTCAGGCGAGGTGAGGACACCCCCCTCGATCACGTGATAGCTCTGTGGACAGCTGCAGCTCAGCAACAACGAGAAGCCGGCAGAGTAACAAGCCACAAGCGATAATTACAGTAGGTAGACAATCAAGACTTGAACTGAGCACATATGTTACATCCTGCCTAACAACATAACTAAGTCAAATAATAATAATATAAAGCAATATATTTATGATTTAGCTATTATCGTAAATATAAGCAATATAAAATTATATGAAAAAAGATAATATACATAATATGCATTGCAACCCATTCAGGGGTTGCAACACCCCCTAACACGACAAACGGTCGCACTAGGAGCTGCATAAATGTCTTTCACATTATTACTGATTACTCGTATCAATACAATTTAATATAAACATTAATCAGAGTCACTCTTGTGCCAAGCACCTCTATTGTGGAGGAATTTTCTCCAGGAGGGTGGTATCAGCCCCCTTCAGCCCCTTCAGCCCCTTTCAGCCCTGAGGGGCCCAGCCCTCTCAGAAGGGGCAAGCATCTTGTTTACTGCTTCAGTGAGTAATTGATCACAGATGCCGTACGAGTATGCGACGTGGTCAAGTTGACCGCTGCTCCTTGCAGTGCAGTGTTGCAAAGTGTAGTTTAATAAGAGACAGTACATCTCTTACTTTAGCAGGACAATTAAGGAAAATCCTGCTCCCTCTTTATTACCATAGTAAAGATAGTGGACATTGTTGTCTATGCTTAAGACAGCAAGAGTCAAACATTCTGCTTTACTTCATCGAGGAAGGGGCAAGGAAGCAAAAGTACTAGGTCAGCTTTTTCTTTGTGCTAGGGGAGTGACGGCATGGGGCACTGTGGCGTCTTCAGATTACTTTTGACTCTACTGAGAGTGACACTGACGCCAGGATAACCAACAAAGAACAACGATCTGTGTGTTAGTGTGAACAAAGTGTCTCACAAAACACAATAAACACTTAAGAGAAGTGTGATCAGCTTCTCTTGTGATAAGATTGTGAACAATAAAGACAAATCTTGTGGAACATAGTGTACCAGTGTGCGTTTCCTAGACAATGGAAGACATGGACATCCAAGGACACTTCAGCTTCTATCAAGTCACCGATACCTGTCGAAGGTGTGAAGAACACCATAGCTCACGTTACAAGAGCAAGGTATGTTACAAATTTCTTGTAGCACGGGGGACTGCGCAGTACTTGAGTCGCAAGGAGTTTGTAATCAACCTATAGTCGGCAGTAAGGTGTGGACTTTTGAGTCCAAACAAATATGTATTTTGTCAGCCATCAGTGAATGAAATATGCTGACATAACACCCCCTAGGGGTAATTTATAATCTTACAAATTATAAATCTTTACAGCCCGTTGAAAGATTGTTTCAACAGCTTCTAGACCTCGTCTGCAGGGGCGGCTGTGTAGACGATTTGCTGTCTTTTATCAGCTAAGTGTTCACCATATTTATATTTATAAATTAAGCTTAGCTGGTAATGCGTTTCTCAACATCTATAATTTCACAGCGTCTATTTCACTAAGATATGCCCCTAGTACTAGGGCAGTACACAGTACCGTAGCTCTGCATACTCGTGGTTATGTACATCAGTGTAGAGACAGGATAGCGTATACAAGCCTGACACGTTGAGGCTCGATCACAGTAGTGGATATGAACAATAGTCTTGTGCTATAGACAGGAGACAGCATTCCACTCTTAAGTAGTGGTTGTGGAATGCTATGCAGTATGGACATCTGAGTATGAAACAGCTTAAGGTGTGTAGTGAGGGGGGGTCTGCGGCAGGACAGTGTTCCATCACGCAGTACATCGCCCACACAACACTACCCACTCATCACTCAGCTTCTGTCTCCTCCTCACACACATCATCACTACTGTGAATATATAAATATAATAATTAGACATGACATGAGTATGCATAATTAATATGGGCTGGAGGGATTAGGTTACTTTACTGAATTTGACATAGCAAGTAACAAAAGGTATTTGGGCATTAAAATTACGTTAATTTAAAGTAACTGATAATTATTAAGGATGTGACAGAGCATCAGCAATTACATTACAATGGCCACTTATGTGTTTTATACTAATAGAAAAGGTTGGATTCTGAGGGCCCACCTCATGATCCTAGCATTCTTACTCTTCATAGTATTTATATAAGTGAGCGGATTGTGGTCTGAAAAAACGTTAATTTTAAATGGGGAAGTGCCCAAATACACCTCAAAATGTTCCAAGGACACCACAAGAGCTAGAGCCTCTTTCTCAATAGTGGCATAATTTTTCTGGTGTCGTTTAAGTATAGATGAATAGTAACATATAGGATGGAGAATGTCAGTGGATGTTGACTGTTGGAGTAGCACAGCACCCACTGTATAGCCACTCGCATCTATATGTAAAAAGAAGGGAAGATAGAAATTAGGACTTTTCAGCACAGGAGCAGAGGATAGCAAGTGCTTCAGCCTTTTGAACGAGTCTGAACAATCTCTAGTCCAGGTGAACTGAACTTTGCTACTAGTAAGGTCAGTGAGAGGAGCTGCAATCTGAGAAAAGTTTGGGCAGAACCTGCGATTATATCCTGCCATTCCCAGGAATCTCTGTACTCCCTTCCTATCCTGTGGCACTGGAAATTCGGAAATTGCACGAACCTTAGCCTCAATAGGAGCAACCTCACCTTGGTCGATACAAAAGCCTAGATAGGTAATCTTGGCTTGACCAAAACTACATTTAGCTAAGTTAACAGTGAAGTTGTAGTGCGCCAGTCTCTCAAACAATGCTCTGAGACGCGTCAAGTGCTGTTCCCACTAGTCACTGTACACCACTCCCTCTAAGTTGTGGGTCAACTCGTTCATTATACGTTGGAATGAAGAAGCCGCGTTACATAGGCCGAAGGGGGTGACGAGGTAGTTAAACAATCCATCTTGAACAGTAAAAGCAGATATTTCTTGAGCACGTTCAGTAAGCAGGACTTGATAATAGCCTCGTAATAGATCTAAACGGCTGACAAACTGGGCTCCTGACACACGGTCAATAAGGTCGTCAATGTGAGGTAGAGGATAACCATCAGGTAAGGTGACTGAGTTCACTTTCCTGTAATCAGTGCACATCCTGAAACTACCGTTAGGTTTAGGCACTAAAATACAGGGAGATGCCCATGGACTTTTACTGCGCTCAATAAGTCCGTGAGATAACAGAAAATCAACCTCTTCTCTCAATGCTTTATGCTTTGTTGGACTCATCCTATATGGAGATTGCTTAATGGGTGATGCTCCCTGTACATCAACGTCATGTACACCTAGAGTACAACGTTTAGGAACATCACTGAACAATTCAGGGAAATGCAAAATCATGTTTTTAATATCACCAGATTTATCAATCCCCAGGTTACTAAGAAAATCATCTAGTGATTGTAGAGTCACTGAATTCTCTAAACGCACCTCAATACCTCTAGAGATGTCAGGTAGACTGACGTTTTCTTCCTCTGTCCTAGGAAGAATAGATGTAGTAGGTAGAGGACTAGCGAAGTATGTCTTAAGCTGGTTAACATGGTACACATGATTAGATTTCTTTTTCCCCAGGTGTACGTACCAAATAATTTACGTCGCTAAGCCTTTTCACTACTTCCAGGGGACCATCATACCTGGCTTGTAGAGCATGACCTGGTACTAATTAACGAGCCTTCACCTTACCTCCTGCTTTAAAAAAGCGAGAGACAGCCTGTCACTTGACACACGTGGCAACGTCGCACATAATGTTGTTTCATTCTAGCTTGGGCTGAAACTAGGTTTTTCGAAGCTAGCTCTCTAGCGGCTGTTAAATGTTGCTTCATTAATGAAGGTGAAGTGCTCAATGATGGATTTGATTTTCCTGTCCACATGTCTTTTAAAACTGCGAGAGGACCACGCACTTGGTGTCCGAATATTAATTCAAACGGACTAAACCCGAGACTTTCTTGCTCACTTTCTCTCATAGTGAACAGAAGAAAAGGTATACCCTCATCCCAGTCTCTAGAAAAATGTTCACAATAAGCTCTCATCATGGACTTCAGTGTCTGATGAAATCTCTCTAGAGCACCTTGTGACTGTGGATGATAACTGGTTGAAAGTACAGACTTTATTCCTAGGTGGGATAATGCTTCTCGAAAGATCTTAGAAGTGAAATTAGATCCCTGAGCTGATTGTATCTCTCGTGGCAACCCAACCTGGGAGAAAAATTTCATCAGCGCTCTCACAATAGCACGAGCATTAATTTTTCTCATAGGAATAGCTTCGGGATAGCATGTTGCAGCGTCCATAATAGTAAATAAGTATTGGTTTCCTAGTTTGGTTCTAGGCAAAGGACCATCACAATCAATTATAAGACATGAGAATGGTTCACCATCCACGGTGATAGGAATGAGAGGTGCAGGTGCAGGAGTGTGTGCTGGCTTGCCTGTCACTTGACACACGTGGCAACGTCGCACATGATCAGCTACTGTTTCCTTCATCTTTGGCCGAGTAAAATGTTTTGCCAGTTTACCGTGTGTCTTCTTGACACACAAATGTCCTCCTATGGGACTATTGTGAGCAAAATCAATGGCTTGTTCACGAAATGTAACTGGTAGCACCAGGGCCGGATTACCACATAGGCAAATGTGGCATGCAAAGAGTACGTAACCTTTATTCGGCGCATGGACACACCCTCATTTACAGGCTATCTCCCCCAACCAGCGAACCAGGTTGCTAAGAGTTGATGATGGGGCCCCATCGTTCAACTAGTGACCAGGTTCTAGCCAATAAGAAGGTGGGATTGACAATCGCAGAGGTTATGTGGATACCGCTCTCCTGTCTGCCCTTGTCATTCCCACTCTAGAGCTGGTTGAAGCACGGTCTGCTTTCTTGTGGCTTCTATTTCTGCCTTGCTTACCGTGACGTGCACTATATTTATTACTGTACATAGTGTACATATTGCTGTTCTAAATTTGGTGAAGGATAATATAAGTCTAAACTTTTTCTACTGTGTTTATTTGCTCCCATTACACCTGGGTTAACAGGCCATTTGAAAGCCTAGGTTGTAATATGGGTAGCCTGTCCGAGAGCTGGACTTAGAGAAACGGTTGAGCTTAGGGTGAAGCTTGTAGCAGGAACATTGTGTAGCTTGCTGTCTCGCTTCGCTTTACAAATTTTGCGTGTCAGTTGCTTATGATCAGCCTTGCTATTGGGTGATCGTTCAACAGCTCGCTACTAGCTTGTTCAGTGTGCTCGCTTCGCTACGGTCAATCTTGTGTGCAGTCGGCTTTGCTTGTATGCGTATTCTGCAATCGTACTGTGCATAGCTAAGCGTGTTCTGCAAATTAACGTGTTACGTTGGGGTATTCGTACTGTGCATAGCGAATAACTTATGCCACCTAGACGAGTCAGACGCCTGGTGTCGGCATATACTTTGCATAACCTACCTAAATTGTCTCTACAGCGTTGTTGGCAAATTGCTCGTTCCATTGGCATTCCCTATAAACGCACTCTCACAGCTGCGCAACTGCGTTCACTTATTGCTGACATACTTATTGAAGAAGAGATGGCACATCAAACTCCTCCCTCTACGGGAGCTGGGGCAAAAACTACTATGTTCTCGCATGAGGAAGATGATATACCTACGGAGCAAAATGGTCAGTATAGTGCAGCTGGGTTGTCTCAGGGTGAATCAACGTCGTTGGCACTTGAGCTGGCAAAAATCAATCTTGAGCAAACTAGGGAACAGAGAGCATTCGCAAGGGAAGAATTTGATAGGGAAAGAGAAAGGAGGCAGTTTTCGCATTCTGTAAACGATTTCAGTTTACAAAAAGCAGTACAGCTTGTTCCCCGCTTCAATGAGGCCGAACCAGAGCAATTTTTCGAAAGCTTCGAAAATCAGGCTCGAGCCTTGAGGTGGCCGGAACAGCACTGGGCAGCGTTGGTTCATACAGCATTATTGGGTAAGGCACAGGAATTTACGTCGGTATTAACTGACGCTGAATTCTCTGATTATCAAGTAGTGAAGACCACAGTGTTGGGAGCATATACATGTATCCCAGCTAAATATCGTAAGACCTTCAAATTGAACAGGCGGCAGCTTGGTCAATCCCTGGTGGACTTTGTGAGACAGCAAACCAAAGCTTTTACCAGCTGGTATAAAGCGAGTGGTGTCTCTAACTTTGAGGAGCTGGTGCAGCTTATTCTGATTGATAACCTGCTGGAGTCTGTGGGACCAGAGGTTCGTGTCTTTCTGCAGGATCGTGACTTAACCACTGCATTGGAGGCGGCCAGGTTGGCTGATACCTTCGAAACGAACCGCTCCTTGTCCGAGCGGTCCCGTCTCTCTTTTCAACAGTCTGGCGTGAGCAGAGATCGACAACATTGGAGAATGAAGTGCCAGCCGGAGGGAGAGCGTCTACGACATCCAACCAAGTCACCTGGTGAGCCACGCTTCTCAACATATGGTCCCCCTGCGGAGAGGCAAACTACTTATGGAGCATCTCGACAACAATATCCAGAGAGGCACCAGCCAGAACGACACCACTTGCAACGTCATCAGGGAGTAAAGGGCAAGCCTGTCGTCTGCTTCAGGTGTAATAAAGTAGGTCATATCAGTTCCAACTGCCCCCAAAAACCTCAACCCATCGGGAAAATCTCTAATATCCCTAGTAACATGTCCCCTAGAGAAGTAGAAAAAGGTATGGCCCCTTATTATTGCGAAAGTCTTATTTCCCTTCAGGAAAACTCAGAACCAACTAAAGTAAATACCTTTAGAGATACTGGAGCATATTGCTCACTTGTCAGAGAAGGAATATTACCCCTTTCAGAGAATACTTCCTTGAATTCCTCAGTTTTATTGGAAGCCTATGGAGGAACTATATATTCTGTTCCTTTGCATAAAATTTATGTACAGTGCAAATATTACACTGGGTACTTGACTGTAGGTGTCTCAAAAGGATTTCCCATGAAAAATGCCATGTTATTACTGGGTAATAACATTACTACTGTTACTTCGTGTCCTGAACCTATAATGATTAATGCTTCTCCAGTGTTGGCCATAACTCGGGCAACATCCCAAGGGTTGTCTGGGGAGAATGTTGACCTATCCTTGGACGACTCCGATCTCGGAATAGCCACGTTGTTTTATGAGACACACCGGCCGGAGTCTCGTAAATCAAGTGAACAGACCCCGATCAAGCCTTCCTATTCCCAGGTTGCAGGATTGCCAGATGTCTCTGTTTCCATGCCCGAGGGACTGTCCTTCCGGGAGGAACAACGTAAGGACCCTTCGTTAAAATTCGCTTTTGAGGCAGCCATGGGTAAATCCTCTTTGGGTCATCCAGTCAAGTATGAAGTTAAAAATGATTATTTGGTATGCACTGAGACTGGTAAGGAGACAGAGGGCCGGCAATTATACGACAGGTTAGTGGTTCCAACCAAGTATAGACCTCAGATATTAAATATAGCTCATAATACGTCATCAGGAGGTCACTTAGGAATTACAAAAACCTTGTATAGAATCACAAAAGAATTTTATTGGCCAACATTAAAGAAAGATGTGAAGAATCATATTAGGTGTTGCCGAGAATGTCAGCAAGTTGGAAAACCTGGACATTCTATTAAACCTGCACCTCTCCAACCCATACCTGCTGATGGAGAACCTTTTGCAGATTTAATTATAGATTGTGTAGGTCCACTACCTAAGTCAAAGTCTGGAAATCAGTATTTATTTACAATTATGGATAAAGTAACCAGATATCCTGAAGCGATCCCAATGCGTAGTATCAATACTAAAGCTATTCTCAAAGCTTTAACAAAATTCATTTCTTGTTTTGGCATTCCTAAAACTATACAAAGTGATCAAGGTACTAACTTCACTGCCAAAGCATTTAGGGAAGTATTAACTAGGTTAGGGATAATTCACAACTTATCCACTGCCTATCACCCTCAGTCCCAAGGCGCCTTGGAAAGATTCCACCAAACATTAAAAACAATGATGAGAAGTTTTTGCATGCACTTTCCGACAGATTGGGATGAATCTCTACCTTTGTTGCTGTTCTCAGTACGAGAGACGGTGCAAGAGTCTACAGGGTATAGTCCGTTTGAGCTGATCTTTGGGCACAATGTACGAGGTCCTCTTCGGGTGCTCAAAGAAGGATGGATGGGAGAAGACGTAAGCTCAGCACTCTACAACCCGTCTTCAAGGTTGCAGGTGGCACGTGAGTTAGCCACGGCTAAGCTAAAGACAGCTCAAAGTAAGATGAAACAGAGGTATGACAGAAGTGCACAATTCCGCTCCTTCCATCCAGGAGACAAGGTGTTGGTGCAGGAACCTATACCTGGCCACACCTTGAAAGCTAGATATACGGGACCTATGCAGATTGTAAGTAGATTATCTGATTTAAATTATGTGGTAGCTCCCATTGATAAGACCTCAAAAACAAAAACTTACCACATAAATCAAATCAAGGCCTTTCATACACCAGATAAAGTCCCAGTAATGACTCTGTCCTCTACCTCTGAGGACGACTCTGACTCTTTGCACTCTATCTCTGAAATTAATACTAAACTTTCAAATTCTGTCCTCCTCAAGGATCCTAGCCCGTTAATGGATGGATTATCTGAAATACAAGCAACCAATTTAACTGAGCTTCTACAGTCATATCCTAATATTTTTTCGGATGTGCCGAAAAAATGTACGTTAGGTTACCATGATGTAGATGTGGGAAAATCTAAACCAATTAAACTCTCCCCCTACAGAGCTAATCCTGAAAAGCAAAGGTTACTTCAGCAGGAAGTAGACTTCTTGTTAGAACATGGTTTAGTGGAGGAGTCGTCTAGTCCATGGGCTTCACCGTGCATCCTAGTAAAAAAGGCTGATGGAGGGTTTCGTATGTGCACAGACTACCGTAAAGTGAACGAGGTCACAATTACAGATGCTTACCCTCTTCCTCGTCTGGATGACGTAATTGACTTTGTGGGTAAGGCTACTTTTGTGTCCAAATTAGATCTCCTTAAAGGTTACTATCAGGTACCTTTGACAGATAAGGCGAAGGAAATCTCTGCCTTCGTGATTCCAGGAGGTCATTATCAGTATACAGTTACCCCCTTCGGAATGAAAAATTCCCCCTCTTCATTCCAGAAACTCGTCCATCAGGCTATTAAAGGACTTGAAGGCACGGCAGCATACCTAGATGATATTGTTGTGGTGTCTGATACTTGGGATCAACACCTACTTAGACTTAAAGCTCTGTTTGAGACCTTTAAGAATTCCCAATTAACAGTTAATTTGTCTAAATCTTCCTTTGGCCAGGCCACTGTCACTTTTCTAGGCCATGAAGTAGGTAGTGGTAAAGTTGCACCTAAACTTGCTAAAGTTCTTTCGATTAAAGAATATCCAGTTCCTCATGATAGGAAATCTCTTCAACGTTTCCTAGGCATGATAGGATTTTACAGAAGATTCTGTAAGAATTTCTCAGATATTGTAGCCCCTCTTACCTCTCTTACCAGTCATAAAGTTCCCTTTAATTGGACGTCAGATTGTAACACTGCTTTTAATAAAGCAAAAAGATTATTGTGCTCTGCACCCATTCTCTTGTCTCCAGACTTCTCCAAACCTTTTTCATTACAGGTTGATGCTTGTGAGTCTGGGGTTGGGGCGGTACTATTACAAATCGGGAACAAGGAGCTGCAGCCAATCGCATACTTTTCAGCCAAGTTCCAGCCACATCAGAGAGCTTACTCTACCATTGAAAAAGAAGCCCTCGCGCTGGTAATGGCTTTGGAGCATTTCGATGTTTATGTGGGCCAAACATCGCAGGTGGTCACAGTCTACAGTGATCACAACCCGTTAGTCTATCTCCAAGCCATGAAGAATCACAACACAAGGCTTATGCGTTGGACTCTCAGGCTGCAGCCCTACAATATTTTTATTAAATATATTGCCGGCAAAGAAAATGTGTTGGCAGACTCTTTGTCAAGAGTCTAGTTTAATATTTTATTTAGGTTAGGATGTATTTGTGGTAAACCCCCTTTCAAGCTCTTTTTTTTATCCCCTGATGTGGGGGTTTTTTTTAGTGAGGGGATACGGGCTACCGTCCGCTTGTATCTTGGACCTATGTTGGCTTATCTGACTGCTGTCTCACTCTGAGTTTAGGGTTTGGCTTTCAGGCACTAGGAAAGCTGAGCTCTATCTAAGAGTTGGATGGTGGAGAGGATAGGCGGTCCCATTATTTTGTGCCATGGCGGCACGGTTACCACTGGGAGGTGGCAGCCTAATCCTGAGCCTTCTCGGGGGTGGGGGTGTGGCATGCAAAGAGTACGTAACCTTTATTCGGCGCATGGACACACCCTCATTTACAGGCTATCTCCCCCAACCAGCGAACCAGGTTGCTAAGAGTTGATGATGGGGCCCCATCGTTCAACTAGTGACCAGGTTCTAGCCAATAAGAAGGTGGGATTGACAATCGCAGAGGTTATGTGGATACCGCTCTCCTGTCTGCCCTTGTCATTCCCACTCTAGAGCTGGTTGAAGCACGGTCTGCTTTCTTGTGGCTTCTATTTCTGCCTTGCTTACCGTGACGTGCACTATATTTATTACTGTACATAGTGTACATATTGCTGTTCTAAATTTGGTGAAGGATAATATAAGTCTAAACTTTTTCTACTGTGTTTATTTGCTCCCATTACACCTGGGTTAACAGGCCATTTGAAAGCCTAGGTTGTAATAGCAAACTAGGCATTTGCCTAGGGCCCTGCGCATTTGGGGGCCCCGCGGTCCAAGGGGTTCAGGAGCTCATCCAAGACTGCGCACATGGTGCAAGTGCAAAGGGGTCCCTATCTAAAAAGTTCAAGTGTTTGGAGAGTAAAATTGATTTTTAAAAATTAATCAAAACAGAAATAAATAATGAAATAATATAAAATAAAAATAAATAAACCTAACCATAGATGGCAACACTCGACATGCCTTTGTTTACATCAGAACAGCTGTGTTTTCCGGCTAATGGGTGAGTATGGGAGATTTCTCTCCAATTTTCTGTAGTAATTACACGTTATCTAGACTTGTACTGTGACAAATTCAATTCAATTCAATTCTTTTCAAAGTTTATTCTCTATAAGGATGTGGAAATTTATTTGGTCCCTAAAGTTCCACAGGACAGATCCAGCATGGCCGTGATGAAGTTCAACGATGAGAAATTTCAATTACTCAGATATGGTAAACATGAGCAAATTAAATCTTCATCAGAGTACAAAACAAATTCTGGCCACATAATAGAGCGAAACACCAACGTCAAAGACCTGGGAGTGATTATGTCGGAGGATCTCACCTTCAAGGACCATAACATTGTATCAATCGCATCTGCTAGAAAAATGACAGGATGGATAATGAGAACCTTCAAAACTAGGGAGGCCAAGCCCATGATGACACTCTTCAGGTCACTTGTTCTATCTAGGCTGGAATATTGCTGCACTCTAACAGCACCTTTCAAGGCAGGTGAAATTGCCGACCTAGAAAATGTACAGAGAACTTTCACGGCGCGCATAACGGAGATAAAACACCTCAATTACTGGGAGCGCTTGAGGTTTCTAAACCTGTATTCCCTGGAACGCAGGAGGGAGAGATACATGATTATATACACCTGGAAAATCCTAGAGGGACTAGTACCGAACTTGCACACGAAAATCACTCACTACAAAAGCAAAAGACTTGGCAGACGATGCACCATCCCCCCAATGAAAAGCAGGGGTGTCACTAGCACGTTAAGAGACCATACAATAAGTGTCAGGGGCCCGAGACTGTTCAACTGCCTCCCAGCACACATAAGGGGGATTACCAACAGACCCCTGGCAGTCTTCAAGCTGGCACTGGACAAGCACCTAAAGTCAGTTCCTGATCAGCCGGGCTGTGGCTCGTACGTTGGTTTGCGTGCAGCCAGCAGCAACAGCCTGGTTGATCAGGCGCTGATCCACCAGGAGGCCTGGTCACAGACCGGGCCGCGGGGGCGTTGACCCCCGAAACTCTCTCCAGGTAAACTCCAGATGGAACAGCTGAGCTGGATGGCCCTTATACCCCACCCAAACAAACAGCATTTTCTCTAGTTGGCATGGATTGTTGGTAGGCATTTATTTAATTTATAGATTTACTCTTCAGGGAAGGAGTAGGTAGTTTTACTGTTAGTACACTAATATTAGGTTTACTAAGGCAACTGTAGATAATAATAATGTAGACCTAAGACCTTAACATAGGTAGTAATAGGCCGATAATGTAGGCAAACACTAGGTTAAGTTAGCTAGGGAGAACTGGCAGCCCTAGCTTGAATGACAAGGCGTGGGTCTCAAAGACACAATAGCATCCTTCTTAAGACAGACACCAACTGGACAAGATGTGCCGTGATCAGCAGACGGCGCCCCCACGTGTCTTCACAATTGAGACCTGGGGAAATCTGGTAGAGGCACCTTGATGTACCGTAGATGACCTCCGTCAGGCCCATACAGTAAGACAAGACCTCCACTTTATCTCGTAGATTTCTGGCCAGTGTCTGGGGAGATTATGAGTGAGTTGGACTGTGGGCCCGGTGTGCAACAGGCAGTGCATGCCCAGTAAGTACCAGTGTCTCAAGGCAGTCTGGAAGCTAGTGTCCGTGTCTGCATAGTTATACTAGGGGATACATACCCTCTTGGATATAGGAATTTCTGAGGTGCAGGCAGGACACTAATAACGATTGAATATTGCAGGAATTAAGGCTCCCGGTTGCATGTGGTTTCTGAGGGAAAGTCCAGAGGGGCTAAGGCTAAGCTTAGGGAAGTTGAAGATCAGGATATATGCTGCAACAGCAAGTAAGTTAGTCCTTTATACGTGCATGCAGGCGAGTTTCTTGCAACATCAATCATTTGTGAAAATCTGTCCTATAAGCCACTTGTGAGGCTGAGGTACCCACCTCAGAGCTCGGTGTCAACAGAGTTTGCCAGGGTAGGTGACTCACTTGGAGGCAGTCCACACAAATTTTCACAAAAGTGGTCCTTCGAAAACCGTGATGTGGAATAGCTAGGTTAAGCTATCATAGCTAGGCCACAGTTAGGAACCAGTTTAACAGAGTTAGGTTAAGTTAGCACACCTAGGCCCAGAGTTACACAGAGCTAGGCCAAGCTGACTATACACAGAAGTTGTTATTTGCAGTAATTTACAGGCAGGCCAGGTAGGCTAGAGAAGCTTGTGAATTTAATTATTTACAGTGATTACAAGTAATCCAGAGTAGGAGACTTGTGTGTTAATTACTTACAGTGGATTTGCAAGGTAGCCACAGTTAGGCTAGGCTTGTGCAATATTTACAACAGTTATAGTAGCTAGGACAGATTTAACCTAGTTATTATTTACAGGGGGTTCTAAAAGTCAGGTTTAAGTTATAACACACTAGTTAGGTTAGGATTTACCTTATCCATCCACGCTAGACAGAGTAAACTGGGCAGTTAGGCCAAGCTGTTTACATACATTATTCATTTACTGTTTCACAAGTTGAATTGTTGAATTTATTTTTGTTAACCAAGTGATTTTAATTTGTATACTGCACTTTTTATTGTGTGATTTTCATTGTCTTTGATTCATGTTAATGTGGGATTTGTGAATTGTACCTGAGACTAGGTTAAGTCCTGTAATTATTTGCTGGCATTGTACAGGAAAGTGCTAGGTTAAGCTTTCACATCGATACACATTTTGATTGGGATTTGAGAGCTAACAGTGTACATTTTAAGTCAGAGTAGAGTCAGTATAACAAAGGGAATTGTTAAGCTTGTTGAGAAGCCTTGAGACTCGTTCATTCTTACCTAACACCGTGACGTGCTGTGGGGTGGACTGGGTAAATTACAATTAGTGTCACACTCCTCATTAAACTTCGACAATGGCAGATGTGGGTTCAGGAGAGTCTGGTTCAGTGTTAACAAAATTAAAACAATCAGTAGCGGCATACAAAGGGCATCTGAACAGAACGCATAACAGGCACAAGGCTACTTGCCAACGCAGTAACGTAGACTGCGATGATTTCCAAGACTGCTTGAAGAGTTTGGGGGAAAAATGGGAAGCCTATGAGCAAGCATTCTCAGCATATGAGCTACAGGCTATTGAGGATAATGAATCCCAGGGTAGTCTTCAGCAGGCTCTGGACGAATTCACTAAGGATGATGTAGATTGTCATCAGGAGATGAATATGTACAAAGATAAGTTAAGTACATTAAAGGCTAGTATTCCAAGGGTGGTGTTGAACACCGCAGGTACCCCAAACAGCCACACACCTGTCAATATGTTGCCCAGGTTGCCCCAGTTGAATTTACCGACATTTGACGGAACCCTAACTGAGTACATTGCTTTCTGGGATCAGTTTAAAGCCCAGATAGATGACAGGAACGATTTGTCAGATGCCGTCAAGTTGCAGTATTTGCGGTCACAGCTCAAGGGTAAAGCCTTAGACCTGGTCCGGCACTACCAGATTACTGACACTAATTACCAACATGCCAAAGACCAATTAGAAGACATGTTTGGCAACACTGAGGAGATAAAGGTAGCTATACTTTATCGGTTGTTGGATCTAGAGGCTTGCTGACATGACCGTCAAAGCCTAGAGAAGTTCCGTATTGAAATTATGAGCTTGACAAATAGTTTCAGAGATTTGCATGATGAGGATGATTCAGAATGGGTCCTTAGTCAGGTGATTCAGAGGAAACTGGCTAGCACTACAGTGCATGAGTTGCACTTAAAATATCAGACGAATAGGATCACGATAAAACAAATTATTGAAGGGTTAGGGGATCTCATATCTCACCTGAGCATAGGTCAGGGGGAGATATTACCTACTAAGGAGAAGTCGGTCAGCTTCCTCGGACATTCGAGAGATAGACCTAAACCACCTCCTACTAGGGTCGGCACATATTATGCCCAGGGCGAGTCCTCCACCCACAGGGCCAAGGGAGAAGCCACTAAAACGGCCAGTAAGAGACAGTGCATGTTTTGTGAAGAAGAACACGCTAGTTCAGGGTGTCCGAGCTTCACCACCTATAACAAAAGGGTTCAGCGACTAAGGGAGTTGAGACTTTGTTTCAAGTGTTGTGGAGAACATTTTGCCAGGGACTGTAGCGCCCAACTCAATGAGTGTCAGGGCTGCCGGAAAGGTAGGCACCACAGTGCACTGTGTCCTAGTGACACCAGATCACCACAAGCTAAGGAGAGCAAACCGCAAGAAAGGGCGGAGAGCAAGGACGAGTCGGAAGCAGTGATGAGTGTGGTGAGTGCGGCACCGGGAATTTGTTCTGGGGAGCAGTTTCAAGGTTCGGTGGCCTTGCCCACCATAATGGCGGTGGTTACGAATGGGAAGAAGTCTGAAATGACCCGTTTGTTCTTTGACAGTGGGGCACAGAGATCCTTCATAACAGAGTGTCTAGCGATTAGGTTGAAGCTGAAGACAGGTGGTAATGTTGACATGAAGGTGGAAGGGTTTGGTGGGGAAGTCCCACGCAGGTCCTATCCAGTAGTCAATGTGACGATCAGGTTAGCCGGGCATCAACGGGAAATTTCAGCCTTGATAGTGAAGAAGCTGCCCAATATCATTACCACTAAGGGACTAGCCGCAGCAGTCAAACATTTGAGGGAGTTAGGTGTGAAGATTGCGGAACCAGACATTACTACAGACAACGTTAGTAATGTGGGAATCTTGGTAGGAGGAGATTACATAGACAAGTTCGTGTCTACGAGAAGGGTTATCAAGGAGGGTGTTGGCCTGTACAGGACTCCAGCGGGGTACATCATAGGAGGCAGAGTACCAGCTCACTTCTCTGTGACCCCGGGAAAGGAGGGCTCTGGTATTACAGCGACTGAGGCTGTACTGGTGATGCGGATTGGTGTGCACGAATGTCTGTCAGAGACGCAAGTTGGCACATCCGACAGTGAGCCGGTCCATAAACTATGGGACCTGGATGTAGTAGGGATTAAGGGTGACCAGCCACCCCCGAACACGAAGAGACGTATCGAGATTACTTGAACCATGTGCAGTTCAGGGATGGGCAGTACTGGGTGCGACTCCCATGGAAGCCGGGACACCCAATACTGCCCACTAATTTCAAGAAGGCACGGGGTCAGTTGAATTCATTGGTGAACAGCCTGACCAATAAGGGTCTGGTGGGGAAATATGATGATATTATTAAGGAACAGCTGGCCCTTGGGTTCATTGAGAAAGTGCCCAATGCCAGCCCTGGGAAAAACACCCATTATCTTCCACACATGGCAGTCACCAAGGAGTCGGTAACCACTCCCATCAGAGTAGTCTTCGACTGCAGCTCGCAGGCGAGTCCCCGAGAGCCATCGTTGAACGACTGTCTGCTCACAGGGCCCTCCCTGATGCAGAAATTAGCAGATGTGTTGTTGAGATTCAGGACAGAACAGTACGCCTATGCGACAGACATTAGCAAAGCCTTCCTACGTATTGGGTTGCAGCCACAAGACAGGGACTACACAAGGTTCTTGTGGTTGACTGACAGGGAGGTGCCCAAGCAAGGGTATGATACCTACAGATTCAGGGCAGTGTTGTTTGGTGCCACTAGTTCACCATTCTTATTACAGGCTACCATAGACTACCACCTTGTGAACTGTAACAGCCCGCTTAAAGAATTACTGAAGACCCTATTTTATGTAGACAACATGCAAGGTACCACCTCAGATGAAAGGCTGTTGATGGACATTTACCGAGAGTCTAATCAGGAGATGCTCTCGGCTAATATGCCACTGAGAGAATGGGTGACAAACAATCCAACGTTGTGGGGCACGGTGGAACGTGACTATGCTGGCTACTCAGTACCTGAGGTAACATCGGTGTTAGGACTGGAGTGGGAAATCAAGGAAGACAGACTTAGGCTAAAGAGGAAACCTGATGGGGAAAAGAGGCTGACCAGGAGGTCTTTGCTGAGCAAAGTGCAGACTGCCTTCGATCCTTTGGGTTTGTTGACACCCATCACCATTCGAGGGAGGATGCTAGTGCAACAGACCTGGGAGCTGAACCTAGGTTGGGACGACCCACTGCCAGAAACAGTCTGCCAGGAGTGGGATCTGGTTAGCAAAGATCTAGCAGAATTGCATGAGTTCACATTCCCCAGGTCCATCGGGTGCACCGGGCAGGACTATGACTTGCATGTCTTCTGTGATGGCTCCTCCAGGGCCTATGGGGCAGTAGCGTATTTGGTGGCCGGGGACCAGGTCAGTCTGGCCACCAGTCGTGCGCAGGTGATACCCCTGAAGGATTGCTCGATCCCAAAGCTAGAGCTCATGGCGATGTTGCTGGGAGAAAGACTGGGTAAGTACATAGAGGAGGTGTTGAGTAATCTGAGGGTGACACACACCTATGTATGGACAGACTCGGAGGTGCCCTTACAGTGGGTCCAGAACGACAGGTCTAAGCTCCCTTATGTCAGGAATCGGGTAAAGGAGATATGGGAACTACAGTCAACGTCAACAATTCTGTACGTGCATACAGATCAAAACCCAGCCGACCTGATAAGCTGAGGGGTGACACACAAAAAGCTGAGTAAAAGCAAGATTTGGTTCAAAGGCCCAGACTGGTTACCGGCAAGGGATTGCTGGCCGGAGCAGAAATTCGGGGAGACAACCAGCAGCATAGTACACTTGTTGCTGGTTGCTGCTGAACTATTTGACCCCAGGCGCTACTCCTCTTGGAGGAAACTTATAGGAGTCACGGAAATGGTATTTCGATTTGTGAGGAAGCTGCATGACAAGGTATGCCAAGGTCGACAGTTATCTCTCGTGGGTCCCAGAGAAAATTGGATAAGGCAGTACCAAAGGGAGAGGTTTCTAGGAATGCTGGAAGTACCGGCGACCAGGCAGCAGGTTATGGCGCCGGGACGTGTGTCCAACGACGACTCAGGGAACTGTAAATTGGTTCACTCTTTGGGATTGTTCCTAGATCATGCGGGGCTAATAAGATGCAGGGGACAAATACAAAATTCTGAGCTCAGCTATGGGGCCAAACATCCTGTGCTACTGGGAAAGGAGGGATGGGCGTCAGAGCTATTGATGCCCATCAGAGGACCTTACAAGATGCCCATCAGAGGACCTTACATGGGGGGTTTGGAGATACCCTCACCTGCCTACATCAGAATTACTGGGTACTGAAGGGTCGAGCTGCCGTCAAAAGGGTGCTAAAGAGTTGCACGGTCTGCCGGCGGTACGATGGGAGGACCCTACCATACCCAGGTCCACCACCGCTGCCTCAGGAGCGGGTACATAGTGACAGGCCCTTTGAGACTGTGGGAATAGACTATACTGGGGCTATCACATTGAAGAACCCAGGAGACGATAAGGTGGGCCCTCAGAAAGTATATGTCTGCCTGTTTACTTGTGCCACTACTCGAGCTGTGCATTTGGAGTTGGCAGAAGATATGTCAACAGAGACTTTCGTGAAGTTGTTCAGGAGGTTTACAGCCAGATTCTCGTGCCCGCGATTGATTATCTCGGACAATGGCACAAGCTTTAGGGCGGCTGATAAGGTTTTCAGGAATCTTAGGGACAACGGAGAAGTATGAGAACACCTGAAGAGAATAGTGTGTGAGTGGAGGTTCATAGCTCCCAGGGCACCTTGGCAAGGGGGATTCTATGAACGCATGGTGGGCACAGTCAAAAGGCGCATTTGGAAGGTCTTGCACGGCAGGAGAGTGAGCTTTGATGAACTGAGGACAGTGTTAGTTGAGATAGAGGCAAGAGTCAATAACAGGCCTCTGACCTACGTACAAAATGGGATTGACGAGCAGGAAGCTCTCACCCCCAATCACATGCTGTTTGAAAGGAGGATTGAGCCCTTCCCCACAATTTTGAGTCAGTCTTCCAAGGAGCTGGATTATTATGGGCCAGATGGTCCCCCCATCAATGAAGAACTGCACAGGAGTCACAACAGACTGGTGAACATCCTGGACAAATGGAACCAGGAGTGGCACAGGGATTACTTAAGTGAAGGGGACCTGGTGCTAATAGAATCCGAGGCACCCAGGGCATACTGGCCTCTTGGCCTGGTAGTGTCGACCAACCCAGACAAGGCTGGGCGGTTGAGAATGGTGAAGGTGAGAATGAATGGTGTCGAGACTATAAGACCCATCAACAGGGTTTTACCTCTCGAGGTCCACACGGTGGGACCGGGACATGAGAAAGTAGACCAGAGGCTGACCGAGCTGAGCGGCCGGACGACCCATCGAACGGCGCTCAAGTCCAGGGCCCATTGGGAGGGCCTGCGGGAGGCAGACTTGATCTAGACTCAGCGCCTACCTTCGCCGGCGGGAGGATGTGGAAATTTATTTGGTCCCTAAAGTTCCACAGGACAGATCCAGCATGGCCGTGATGGAATGGCTGAGCTGGATGGCCCTTATACCCCACCCAAACAAACAGCATTTTCTCTAATAGCCATGGATTGTTGGTAGGCATTTATTTAATTTATAGATTTACTCTTCAGAGAAGGAGTAGGTAGTTTTACTGTTAGTACACTAATATTAGGTTTACTAAGGCAACTGTAGATAATAATAATGTAGACCTAAGACCTTAACATAGGTAGTAATAGGCCGATAATGTAGGCAAACACTAGGTTAAGTTAGCTAGGGAGAACTGGCAGCCCTAGCTTGAATGACGAGGCGCGGGTCTCAAAGACACAATAGCGTGCTTCTTAAGATAGACACCAACTGGACAAGATGTGCCGTGATCAGCAGATGGCGCCCCCCACTTGTCTTCACATTTGAGACCTGGGGAAATCTGGTAGAGGCACCTCGATGTACCGTAGATGACCTCCGTCAGGCCCATACAGTAAGACAAGACCTCCACTTTATCTCGTAGATTTCTGGCCAGTGTCTGGGGAGATTGTGAGTTGATCTGTGGGCCCAGTGTGCAACAGGCAGTGCATGCCCAGTAAGTACCAGTGTCACAAGGCAGTCTGGAAGCTAGTGTCCATGTCTGCATAGTTATGCTAGGGGATACGTACCCTCTTGGATTTAGGAATTTCTGAGGTGCAGGCAGGACACTAATAACGATTGAATATTGCAGGAATTAAGGCTCCTGGTTGCACGTGGTTTCTGAGGAAAAGTCCAGAGGGGCTAAGGCTAAGCTTAGGGAAGTTGAAGATCAGGATATATGCTGCAACACCAAGTAAGTTAGTTCTTTATACGTGCATGCAGGCGAGTTTCTTGCAACATCAATCATTTGTGAAAATCTGTCCTATAAGCCACTTGTGAGGCTGAGGTACCCACCTCAGAGCTCGGTGTCAACAGAGTTTGCCAGGGTAGGTGACTCACTTGGAGGCAGTCCACACAAATATTCACAAAGGATCACAATACAGAGTTTACAGAATTTGGTTATTGTGTGGTTTACATGTAGTAAAATAATAATTACAGAGTGTACCACTAGAACACCTAGCATGGCTAGGCATTTCGGGCAGACTTAAATTAAATCTTAAGTTTAAAATATTACAAAATTGTGAGGTAAGTTGGTATTATGGCTAATTGACTTAATACTAATTTGTGAGTTTAGCAATGTGAATGCTTTTGTTTTGGCACTATATATAGTTTCAGTATTGGAGTATCAGAGGCCAACTTATGACTAGTTAAGATTCATTATTTTGAGATTGAGATTGATATTTCTGTTTATGGTCAAATGGGTGAGTGAGTGTAAGTGTTAACCCCCAGGTGGTATTCATGTAATTAGTTGACAGGGTGTATCAGGGAGATAAGATGTTTTCTGATGGTAGTTTTGAAGTTGATGAATGTGTCTGCAGTTTTAGAATTTTCAGGTAGGGTGTTCCAGATTTTAGGGCCTTTGACATACATTGAATTTTTGTAAAGGTTTAGTCGGACACGGGGAATGTCATAGAGATGTTTGTGTCTGGTGTTGTGCCTGTGGTTTCTGTCACAACTATCAAGAAAGCGTTTTAGGTCAAGGTTAATATTGGAATTTAAGGTCCTGTAAATGTACATTGCACAATAGTAAGTGTGGATGTACTGAACAGGGAGTAAGTTTAGATCTATGAAGAGTGGGGGGGGGTGTTGCCAGGGATGGGATTTAGTGATTATTCTTACTGCGGCTTTTTGTTGGGTTATTATTTATTGGCTTTAGGTGTGTTGCTGCAGTTGAACCTCAAGCACAGATAGCATAGGTGAGGTATGGATATATAAGTGAATGGTATAGTGTGAGAAGGGCAGTTTGTGGCACGTAGTATCGTATCTTGGAGAGGATCCCAACCGTTTTGGATACTTTTTTGGTTATGTGTTGGATATGGGTGCTGAAGTTCAGGTTGTTGTCCTGGTATAGGCCTAGGAATTTGCCCTCATTATGCCTGGCAATTAGAGCGTTGTCGATCTTAATGTTAATTTGCACATCTCCTGCTCTGCTACCAAACAATGTAGTAGGTTTTGTCAGTGTTAAGCGTAAGTTTATTGGCTGTCATCCAAGTCGATATTTTGATCAGATCCTCATTAACAATGGTGTTGAGGGTGGCAAGATTAGGGTGAGAGATGACACGAGTCGTGTCGTCAGCAAAGACAATGGGGTTCAGGTGTTGAGATACATTTGGGAGATCATTGATGTATATGAGGAAGAGCAGGGGACCAAGGACACTTCCCTGCGGAACTCCAGTATCAAGTGGCCGTGTTGTTGATGCTGTGTCTTTAATGGTGACATACTGATACCTATTAGTAAGGTAAGATTTGAAATACGCAAGCACATGGCCTCATATACCATAATGGTCAAGTTTGAGGAGTAGGATGCCTTGGTCTACTGTGTCAAAAGCTTTTCTTAGGTCAATAAAAATTCCTAGTGGATATTCCTTATTTTCCAATGCTGTGTAAAGCAGATCTAGCATTTTTATGATTGCATCGTTAGTGCTTTTATTTTTCCTGAATCCAAATTGGCAGAGGTTGAGTATGTTTTGTGCCATTATAAATGAATATAGTCTCCTGTGCACGAATTTCTCAAAGATTTTGGATAGCAATGGTAAGTTTGATATTGGCCTATAGTTGTTTAAATCTGTTGGGTCACCACCTTTATGTATTGGTGTAACCCTTGCCGTCTTGAGTAGTTTCGGGAAGGTGCTAGTTTCTAGTGACTTGTTAAAAAGTAATGAGATAGCATGCGAGAGGACATGGGCCGCTCTCTTGTACAATAATGGATACATGAGACAGATTCCCTGAGTTATTTTTAAGTGACTTTATAATCTCGGTGACTTCCGTGGGCTCAGATGGAGTAAGATAGAAGGAATTTGGGAAATTCCCATCTAGGTAGTCCCCGGCATGGGTATTGGTACGTGGGATTTTATTGGCGAGATTAGAACCTATGGTTAAGAAGTCGTTCATCTTGTTAGCTGTGTCAGTGGGATGCAGTGGTGTTTCATTAGGTTTAGTTAGGACAATATTCTTGGGTTTTTTCAGTTTGTGGGTCCCTAGAATCTGAGAGAGTGTTTTCCAGGTCTTCTTTATATCTCTTCTTGTGTCAGTGAATCTACTGGAGTAGTATAGTTGTTTGGCTTTCTTTATTACTTTGGTGAGGACTGATGAATAGTGTTTAAGAATATCTTTGTGTATTAGGCCCTGTCTATATTGCTTTTCATATTGGTGTTTCTTATCAATGGATTTCAGAATGGTGCTGGTTAGCCATGGGCAACCAAGCCGTTTGTTTGTGATCTGTTTCGTTTTTATAGGACAATGTTTGTTGTATAGTCTAAGTAATTTGTTAAAAAAAAATGTCTGTCCAGTCATCAATACCATTGGCCTTGGAGAATTCTGTAGGCCAGTCAGCTGTGAACTTCCTTATTGAGGCCTCATCATGGAGTCTAAATGAAATTTTGTTGTATTCAAGTGGTGGTTTACTAATGTTTGTAAAGAGTAAGGTAGGGTAGTGGTCTGTAGTGCTATCTGTGATTATCCCTGATTTAATCTTCACCGTAACAATAGGGGCACAAATAACTCCATTTTTTTGTTAGTTTTATTTTATTACCAATCATTTAGCTTCATTGGTATTTGGTTAGTGAATTAAAATAACCACAAGCAATTATAAATGAAATACATGTACTATACAGCAAGAAACCCAATCTTACGTTCAAATTCTCATTAACAGAGTATGATGCAATAATTTCAATTAATAATCAACTAATCTCACCCTTTAACTCTTTTAGAAAGGTCTAGGGTAACGAAATAGTTACCTTTCATAAGCGACATGAATTACCAGACCTCAGGAAACTAATGGCAAAGGCAAGACAATAGACTTCGTATAAAGTTTTAGTTTAAGCTAGGAGCTTTGTGTTGAAGACCCGTACCGAGTCAGAGCTAGGAGCTGACTGACTCACTCAACTACTCCATAGTATGAATTCAGCTCTGCCAGAAGGCGACGCGTGGCGTCAATTCTAGAACCACCAATTGGTCACTACAGTAGTGGTTACACATTCGTAATACCTAACCTAATAATAATATATAATATTATAATTATAATAATCATGGGGAAAGATATAATATAATACAATATAATACAATGAGAGTACTGTTGATGATTCATACCGTACCCGATGAGTAACCTGACAGCAGTGGTACGAGGAGGTGTTGTGCATTCGCTGCCTGGATGAGGTAGAGTGCGGTCGTGCTTTGCACCCCTCTACTGTTTCCCAGACGAGCTAATCAGTCAACGACATGGCGCCAGGTGTGCGCAGGAGAGTGAATACTGTGGGCATTGAACTTATTAGTGGGGCTTTAACACCTACGTCAGTCGATGTGTTATTGCCCAAAATTATACGAGAGACATATGGCATCAGAGACGAGGATTTATATGGAGTGGCACTGAACGGTGTATATAGAATTTTCGTGAAAGTGCTAACTGCTCAAGTATACGAGGCTTTGGTTGATCATTACCAAGATGTCAGCATTACTGTAACACCGGCAGTGAGGGTCAAGTTGATTGATGTATCACGACATTATTCGTGGGTTAAGCTCCGCAACGTGCCTTTTGAGGCTGATGAGGTAGATATTCGAAATGTTTTCGAACGTTATGGAACTGTACATCTGGCCCAACCTGGCAAATGGGTAAAAGGTGCTTACACAGGATTTCCTGAGGGTTCTTTTAATCTCAAGATGACGCTTAGGCATCCTATACCCTCGTATGTATATCTCGAAGAGTTTAGAACCCAGGTAATGGTAGCGTATGCGGGGCAGAGACGTACGTGCCGACTGTGTGGCGAATTTGACCATATGGTGGCAGACTGTGGCAAGCGGAGTATGGCTCCTGGGCCGGCAAGGGGCGGAGCACCTGCGCATGAGCACCCGATGCCTAAGGAAGAACGGGGGCAAGGAGGAGGGCGTGGTCGCATGGGGAGTGTAGAGGTAGTGGCTCCTCCAGTGGAATCGGAAGAAGGGGTGATCCATGAATCACCTGGCCCATCAACAGTGGCTCCTGGGCCGGCAAGGGGCGGAGCACCTGCGCATGAGCACCCGAGGCCTAAAGAAGAACGGGTGCAAGGAGGAGGGCGTGGTCGCATGTGGAGTGAAGAGGTGGTGGCTCCTCCTGGGGAATCGGAAGAAGTGGTGATCCATGAATCACCTGCCCCATCAACAGTACAGTTGTCAAGTGAGGAGGTACAGGAGGGCGCAGCAGTGAAGGCTATTGAGGAGGAGTTGGAGACGGTGATACAGGCTATGTTACAGTCTACGGAGGTGGAGAGTTACAGCGAACAAGACCCTGGGATCAGGGCAGAAGGTGTGTGTGGGGAAGGGGAGGATCAGGTGGCACCTGTGGTGGGCAGTGCGAGTGCCATGGAAGGGCATGGAGGCGGATTAAGGGTGGTAGAGGTGGAAGTCCATTGTGCTGGCTCCCAGGACTCAGATATGGAAACTGAGGGAGCTACAAGGAAAAGGGCAGCAGCGTCAGATTCGGACGATGTTCTGACGCCGGCGCAAAGGCCGGGGAAAAAGACATGGGGTTATGGTACCCAGAGTGACTCTGCGAGAGGGCCACAACAGAAGGGGGGGGATGGTTGGGAAGGAGGGGGGAGTCTGTGGCAAAGGCACAGTCCAGGGGAACGGTCTGAAAGGGAAGAATCTTGACCTGAGGCGGGGAAGGAAACCTTAAACTGGCCTCAGGTGTGTAACAATAAATATTAATGGTCTGTGTGATGGTGTTAAACGGGAGTGCTTCAGGATGTTTTTGAATAGGTACAAGGTTGACGTAGCTTTTGTGCAGGAGCACAATTTTAAGCTTGGTCGTGAATTAGTGGTGCCTGGGTATCAGGCTTATGTGTTGCCGTCTGAGCGTTTAAAAGGAGGAGTGGGTGTGTTGATCAGGGAGGCGAGCCCGTTTGTATTGCATAGGAAAGAGGGGGGGAGGGGGGAGAGTATTACGTGTGGAAGGATGGTGGATGGGAGAGAGAGTGGCGTTTGTGTGTGTGTATGCCCCAGCAGAAAGTGACGTGAAAGTGAAGATGGATTTTGTGCGGGAGGAGCTCGTGTATTACCTACGCACGTTACCGTCTGTGGCGATTGTGGGGGGGGATTGGAATTGTGTAATTAAGAGGACAGACGTGGAACCCAGAGGAGCGGGATATTTTTCCACAGTCTTGGGGGGCCTGCTTAGAGATCTTCAGTTACGTGATGCTTTCGGGGGAGGTCTTTGGGAGGTGGAACATACGTTTATAAGAAGGGGATATGCGGCTCGTTTGGACAGGTTATATTTATCTCAGAGGGTTTTGGTAGAGTCTTTTAAAACTATTGAGATGGTGTCTTCCGATCATAGGGCGGTATTAGTGGAGGTGGGATGGGATGCTTTGGCTCGTAGGCAGGGAAGTTTTTGGAAACTGAACACGATGGTTTTGGGGGATAGGGAGGGAGTGGAAGCGTTTGCAATATTTTGGGAACAGCTCTGTGCCGACAGAAGGACTGAGGACGATGTGGTAGGATGGTGGGATAGTGTGGCTAAGTTACGATTACGTCAATTTTATGTGAGGGAGGGCAAACGCATTAATCAATTGCGGTATGGTTTGTCAAATTACTTAGAATCTAGATTACGGAATTGTTACGAGGGGGGGGGGGCGGTGGCCGGGGTGTACCCGGTGGAGGATATACACATGTTGAAGGACAGAATACGGGATTTGCAAGAAGAACGTTTTGAAGCTGTACGGGTACAGGCGGGGTTGGACGAAGTACTCTGGGGCGACAAGCCATCAGCTTGTGTGCTGCGAGGACAGAAGGTACGACAGCGAACGACTACAATACCGGGTTTGCAAGTCATATCTTCTGTGGGGGGTTTTAGAGAGGGTCAGGTATTAAGGGACACCAAGGGAATGAGTGAATATGCAGATAGATGGTTTGAGGAATACGGGAAAAGTAGTGGGGTGGATGTAGAGGTTCTTGGGAAGGTATGTGAGTATGTGCCATGCAAACTGGGGAGGAGTGATCGGGAGGCACTGGGTGGGGTCATTGAGGAGGGGGAAATATGGAGAGCCCTTATGGACATGAGGAAGGGTAAGGCACCCGGGATCGATGGTTTACCTAGCGAATTTTATGTACAGCACTGGGGTCTGCTTAGGGGTTTCCTAGTAAGGTTAATGAATGCCATGAAAGACGGAGGTAAGATGGGAGAATCTCAGGCAACGGCGGTAGTGGTGTTGGTCCCAAAGGGTAAACAGCAGAGTACCCTTCGGGATTACCGAGCCATTTCGTTGCTTTGTGCTGATTATAAATTATTTGCGAAAATTCTTGGGAATCGGCTTAAATGTGTTGTGGGGAGGGTAGTGTTTGAGTCTCAGTTTGGTTTACCTGGTAGGTCAATGAGCGCGGGCCACGGGATTATCAAGGGATTCCTGGAGAACATGGAAAGGGGAAGAGGGGCGTTGGTGGCGTTGGATTGGCAAGGGGCTTATGATAGGGTGGAAAGAAAGGCTTTGAGGGATATTCTCCTACGACAGGGGTTTGGCGAAGAAATAGTGGGGTGGGTGGATACGTTGTACTCAAACGCGAAGGTAAGGGTACAAATCAATGGGTGTGTGGGGGGGGGAGTCAACATGGAGCGGGGTCTTCGGCAGGGATGTCCTTTATCACAAATATTGTTTGCATGTGTTCAGGATCCCTTTTATAGGATGGTGGAGGATCGTCTAAGGACGGGGGGGAGGAATGGTGAGCTGAAGCCGTGGCCTGGTTTGGTGGGCTATGTTGATGATACCACTATTTTGGCAAGTGAGGAGACACGGTTAGGACTTTTGGGGGAAGTTGTACACACTTTTGGGAGAGCTACTGGGATGAAGGTAAATCTGGAAAAGTCAATGATCATGGGGCTGGGAGAGTGGACAGAGAAATTAGATTGGGGATGTGATGTGCAGCGGAGGACCGGGAGTCTGAAAATCTGCGGTGTCATGTATGAGGCTGACCTGAGTGCTGCAAGGGTTAGCAATTCGAATAGGATGGTGGAACAGGTGCAGCGACGGTTGGGAATGCTGCGACCTCACCATTTAACCCTTAGGCAACGTGCAATTGTCATCAATGTATTACTATATAGTAAAGTCTGGTTTGTTTCGGCAGTGATGCCGTTAACAGGAACGGCGATCACGAGTATTCTTAGAATGGTGTTCAAATTTTTGTGGGGTCAGGGTGCAACTGGTTGCGAAGGGAGGTAGTGACATTGCCGGTATGTAGGGGAGGGTTGGGTTTGTTGGACTTGAGAAAGCGCGTGAAATGTGTGTTTATTAAGAGGGAAGTGATGAGTGCAGGTGGATGGAGGGAGGGTCAGCTAGATAAGGTACATGCTCACCTGAGGAAATGGTATGGAGGGGCGGAAATGAAGGAATGTGAGACAGTGTTACGTGCCTTAATGTTAGCCAGGGAACCAGGAAAAGTAAAGGTGGGAACTTTGTGTAAATTGTTAGAGAGACATGTTGTGGCGCCGGTTGAAGGGATCTACCCCATGTATGCATGGGATGTAATATGGCGAAGATTTAGTAAATTAAGGATACGACCTAGGGCGCGTGAGGTTATGTACCGTTTCCTGCATGGGATTTTGCCAACAGGAGCGATGCTCCGAGATAGGAGGGTTATTGAGGGTGGGGGGTGTGGCAGATGCAGTGGGGAAGAGACTGCGTATCATGTCGTCTATTTTTGTGAAGGTTTGGAGTGCATCAGGGTATGGATGCGTAAGGTAGTGGTGAGGGTGGGGGGTCAAGGTGTGTCGGTATTGCGAGCGTTGAGTCTTGATATGAGTGGTGTGGAGGAGAGTGTGGTAAGAGGTTTAACATATGTCATCGTGGACTACATATATGTTTTATGGGGTATGAGGGGGAGGGTGGGTGGGGATGTGCTGAGAAGGACTTTGGCGGCGACGTTTTATCGAACTTTGTGTCGCAATAGAGACATTTTTGGGAAAAGGTGGGAAGAGTATTTTTCTGAGGGTTATAGAGGACTAACAATAGGGACTTTATTGGCGTTATAAGGGGCTTTAACTGCCGGGGTGAGTGGGTTGGTAAAAGGGGGGGGGGTTCAGGGGATTTCAACGGGCTCACCTCCTTGGGAATGCAGTGATGTGGTTGGGTGTGATTGGAGGTACTAGTGTGTGACCAGATGAGAGGTTGTGCAAGATAAGTTTTGCTTAGTTCCCTTGATGGGGAAGGTGTAAGGAGCAGATTAAATATATAACATGTATTAATGTATAACCTATAAATTATATAACATGTATATTTCTTTGGTAGAGTATTATGTTCCACTTGCACTGGTATTGCAATTGAATTTGAATTTTCTTGAGAGGGTTTTCCTTTCACTATTTCCTTGAAGCACTGAGTTATTTTTGCCTTTTTTGTAACGTGGTCCAGCATCAGTTTTGACGTAATTACCTATTATTATTATTCTTATTTAAGGTATTGTAATTTTGGTAGTCCTGTACCATTCATGGTTGTAAATAATGTTTCCTCAAGTGACATGTGTCATAATAATCCTAAATTGAGGATAATTAATGTCATGATTATTCAGGTTGGTGATAGGGTTAGTTTTCAATGTGTGTGTGTGAGTGGGGGGGGGAGGGATGATGGGTCACCTGTGTTGCAGCACAGGTTTCTTAATAAGGCATATTGTAGGTCTGGTGTATTTGTTGCGAGTTGTATTATGGGTGATTGTCATTAAGCTTGGTGCATTATTGTGTTGAGGTTGTAATTTTAGGAGTTTTGTTTATAGCCATTTTGTGGCCTTTGTTATTATAACTTTATTCCTTTTTAAATTGTGATATGTTTTAAAAAACTTGTATATAGTAGACTGTCAGATGTTGCCTGGATTGTTTTGTGTTTATATATTGTTTTACTGATGTTGTCCTTGTTCATTATTTATATATGTACCTATTAATATTTGTACATGAAGTTTTAAATAAAATATATAAAAAAAAAAAAATATTTAATTTCCAATAATTCTTATAAATTTCGGCCATTCCCTCCCACCCTACCTCCACTACAACTGCCCTATGATCTGACAAGACCGTCTCCATCGTATTTTTTTTTTATTTTATTTAAAAAGTACATCACAGCACATAAAAAAAAAAAAAACAGGCCTTATCCGTCAACAAATGTAAAACTTTCCATGGCCATATAATACCACATACAAATATAAATAATTATACATGTAACAAATATTATCTAATTGAAAATACAAACGGCAACCAAATTAAGGAGAGAATTGATACAAACTTCCGTACTAACTACATCAAAAGTAAAACCAGATATTCTGTACTATGACTTAACGTCATAAGGTAATAACTCAAAAGAGCACCTGGAGGTTACCCACAGTGTTACAAACCGTAACCCTGCAAACTAAACCCCCCCCTTCCCCAGACAGAACCCCCCCTTCCCCAGACAGAACCCCCCCTTCCCCAGACAGAACCTCCCCCTATCTGAAAAGTACAACATAAAAATAGAACCACAAGAGTGCACAATAAATTAAGTTAACCCTAACACATCTATAATGCTGTCCAAAAGTATAAATCTTCCAACACGTAAGAATATGAAGCATAAACTACAATGATACATCTGTTCCCAAAACTTAAAATGGTAAAGGTTATAACTGCCTCACGACTTACAAAACAAACTGCAAGTGCAATAAGTACATTATGTAAATATGGAACAGTTTGATTTCTAACATTGGATATAAAGAATTTCCTGTAGTCAACTTACATTAACAAGATCCGTCCACATCATAAAACATTGGAGACATACCTACAACATTGGAGACATACATACAACATTGAAGACATACATACAACATTGGAGACATACATACAACATTGGAGACATACACACAACATTGGAGACATACATACAACATTGGAGACATACATACAACATTGGAGACATACATACAACATTGGAGACATACACACAACATTGGAGACATACATACAACATTGGAGACATACATACAACATTGGAGACATACATACAACATTGGAGACATACATACAACATTGGAGACATACATACAACATTGGAGACATACATACAACATTGGAGACATACACACAACATTGGAGACATACATACAACATTGGAGACATACATACAACATTGGAGACATACATACAACATTGGAGACATACATACAACATTGGAGACATACACACAACATTGGAGACATACATACAACATTGGAGACATACATACAACATTGGAGACATACATACAACATTAGAGACATACATACAACATTAGAGACATACATACAACATTAGAGACATACATACAACATTAGAGACATACATACAACATTAGAGACATACATACAACATTAGAGACATACATACAACATTAGAGACATACATACAACATTAGAGACATACATACAACATTCACAAACACACGACATTTACACACAATTAAACGCAGCTGACCAGCCCGTAAGATTACCCACTGAACAAACACAAATTATCTCAAATCCTTTAACTCTAACGCTCTGTATGCAGACGGGAAATCTTTCTCCCATCTCCCCTTATATACTAACTGATTTCGACACTTAGTTCTAAGAATTGTTCCCACTAAAACCCGGATTCTGCTATTATCTTCAACATGTCTCATAGCCCATGACACATAAATATAATCGGCTACGACATATGACACTGCACGTTGTACACAGATGTCAACCCCACCCACATCAAAACTCAACGCCATAATTACAGACAAACCTTCCCCCCCTACCATTCGTAAAACCCTGCTTAACCACGCACGTACTATACCTAAATTTTCACAGAAATACACAACATGAAACGCAGATTCGTCCTCCCCGCACGCTGAACAACTCCGGTCCTCCTCTACACGCCGATTAGACAACACCACCTTGGACGGCAGAATCCCGTGCAAAAATTTAAAAACCACTTCGCGTACTCGAGGAAGGAGACGTAACTGATGAACCCGCTTCCATATATCACACCACGTGTACATGGGGAACATTCCTTGAACTCTCACCTCAACTTTCACCATACCCACTCTTTCCAAAGTACTCAATTTAACGCTCCGCACGTCTCGCATGCACAGTAACACACGTAGCATCGTATCGCACTTGATTACATCTGCCCGTCTCCACCACCTGCGCAGGTCACGATACATTTCTGTTAAACCACCATGCCTGCCACCCAGTCGGAGAAAACGACGTTTCACATAACAAGCAATGACTCGGTCTCTTAAAGGAACAAGACCTAACCCTCCTTGACGCATTGGTGTCTCTACCACCGCTCTTGTGAGCCAGTCGCACCCTGAACCCCACAGAAATCTATAAACTCTATTTAAAAGATGTTTGATATCCCCCTTTATTAGTGGATACAGCGCAGCAACGTGCCAAACTTTACTATAAAGAAGAACATTAATTACTATCGCTCGCTGGTGTAGGGTTAAATGTCGTGGCCTTAAACTATTTAAACACCTCAAAACATTATTTACCACCCTCCCCGAATTACATGCCCTCGTCTCATCAACCTCTCTCATATACTGTATACCACATATAGTAACACAGTCAACCACCGTCCACGTCTCTATACCTACCTCCTCTCTCGCCCAATCTCCCAACTTCATAATCTTTGATTTTTCTTTGTTAACTCGCATTCCTGTTGCTCTACCAAATATATCTACAAATCTTCCTACACAACTCAACTGCTCCCTCGTACGTACTAGGACAGTTGTATCATCTACATAACCTACTATGGCAGGTCGATCACTACTCGAACCCCACGACGAATCTACACCCCGCCCACAAACTGTCCAATAAAAAGGGTCCTGCATGCAAGCAAAGAGCATTTGAGACATAGGGCATCCCTGTCGAATGCCTCTATTCAATTTGACTAAGTCTCCTAACTTCCCATTAATTTGTACTCTAAACCCAGCACCATTATACAAAGAGCGAGCCCACATGATGATCTCATTACCAAAACCCTGCCATCTCATAAACTTCCACAGCACATCCCTTTCTACACTATCAAAAGCAGCTTGCCAGTCTAAAGCCAAAACACCACCCCCGCCCCTCGTTCCGCATTCCTCGACAAACTCCCTGATATTCCCATGACCATCATACATTGTCCTACCTGGCACGCCAAACTGACCCTTATGTATTACCTTGTCAAACACTTTCTTAATCCTATTCATTAAAATTTTTGCATATAATTTATAATCACTACACATTAGTGATATTGGTCGGTAATCCTTAAGTGATACGGGTATGTCACATTTTTTAACTAACACCAAAACCGCCGTACTCTGAGACAAACCTAAACGACCCCCTTCCTTCATCGCATTGAGTAAACGTACCAGAAAAGTCCGTATGACCTCCCAATGTTGAATATAAAATTCACATGGAATGCCATCAATACCTGGCGCCTTACCCTTGCACATTCCCTGCAAAGCCTCCCACACCTCAGCTTCAGTTATAGGCCCACCCATGAGAAAGCGATCATTATCATTCAACTCACATCGTACATTCTGCCCCAATTCCCGTATTGCATCCACGCTTACTTCTTTATTTAGCATTTTGATATTAAACCATTTATCAACATAATAGCTTATTCCTTCAGTTGTTGTTACAACCTGACCCTCACTATACCCTTCTACGCCATCCTGCACCACTAAACTCACGATTTCAGTCGCCTTCCTCCTTTGTGTCTGACTACGTAAGACACAAGCGGACGGCTTATCACCCCACACAGCCTCCTCGACTCCACTCGAAATACGCGCCCCATCAAAAACCGTATTTTTCAGCGTCTGGATGTGTTCCTTTAGATTGTTAATCTCGTCCACAGGGTAAATTCCAGATACCTCCCCTTGCGCATAACAGTGCTGTAAAGAACCCTCCAGGTACCTCAAAAATCCATACTCCAATCGAGAGGCCTCCTTACCCCGATGTACATAAAAATCCTTAATGCGAGGCTTCATAACCTCGTCCCATTGTCGCACTAAATCACTACCTTCCAAGGAGTCTACTCCCATAGACGTCCATAAGTGCGTGAAGAGTGTCTTATCTTCATCACTTTGAAGTAAACGAGTATTTAACTTCCAATATCCTTTAAAACGAGTCGGGAGACCTCTCCAGTCGAGCTCTACGAGAACACTGCGATGGTCGGAGAAATACACATCTAACACACGCACTTTGGTTACAACTACCCGCCGAGACACATATACCCTGTCTAAGCGCGCAGCATAGTCCTTACGCACGAAAGTGTGCTCAATCCCTAAGTCACTGCTTCCACTTACATCCACCAACCCCAGCCCAGACAACAAATCACCCAAAATAATCGAACAATAACCCGCTCCCCTCGGTTCTACGTCTTTACGGCGCACCACACAGTTCCAGTCGCCACCAACTACTGTTATATCAGGCAGAGATCTCAAATAGTACACAAGAACGTCGTTGACAAAAGTATTTTTAATATTAACATCATGTTCAGCTGGCCCATATACTCCTACAAAACCAACCCGTTGAGTACCCCACTCACCTATGACGCGTACCACGCGACCCCCCCCCCCCTTCCTCCCAATGTTTCATCACGAACGGGCTGGTCGCTTTTATTAACACAGCCACACCACCTTTCAAACGACTCGAGTGAGCCATATAAACATCATAACCATCTATCGCAAACGAACTTCCAACTTTATGGTTATGTTCTTGCACGAAACATACATCTACTGCAAAGCGATGCAACCACTCATGAACCTGCACTTGCCTTCTGTTATTTTTCATACCATTAACATTTATGGTTATACACCTAACTTTGCTAACGGTGGCTTTCCTCGAGGGACCACCACACCCTTTTTCCCTTTACGTTGACTAACGCCTAAGGCGCCACCTTTACCTTGTACATTCTCTGTTATATTACTCGCTGTCCTGGAACCACGCGACGCCCCACCCGTGACTTCCGACCACGTCTTCTTCCCTGAGCGCTGTCCAGGGGTCAAGACATCGTCGGAGTCGGGCGGGGTAGCTGCACGCTTCCTAGAAACAGCATCCTCAACTTTATCAGGACCTGTAATGTTCTCCTTGTGAACTTCTACCGCAACAGTATGAACTCTCGGACCTTCTACTCCACTTACGTTAATTAACTGATCGACGTCCTTTAACTGCGTTCTCTCCTCATCTGAACACTCCAATGCAGGCACACACGGCACAGAATCATACTCCTGCGAAGCCAAAAGGTCGCTCAATGTCGATACAATGTTAGCGTCCATGTCAGCATCCTCTCTTGCTTGAGGGCTCTCACGTCCACCATGTTCTACCACATCGTGGTTGACCGTACCAGGTAGAGTCACGCAGGATGACTCCACGAGCATGGCCCGATCCACCTCATCACTCCACGATTTCAGGCGCGGTAAGTCCTCGATTACTTCATCTGCCAGATTCCGACGAGGAGCCTCACCATCCGGACGATGACCACGTCCTGAGGGCGGCTGGCGCTTAACGCATTGTGCAGCAATGTGGTCCAATGCTCCGCAAAGGCGACAAGTTCGTCTCTGTCCAGGATACGTAACATACACCTGGGTACGGAACTCCTCTAGGTTTATGTACGAAGGTATTGGTTGGCGCAGGGACATTTTTAACGTGAAAGACCCTTCCTGTAAACCAGCAAAGTGGCCATCAGACCACCGACACATAGTAACCTGGTGGATCGTCCCATAGTATTTGAAGGCGTCACGTATGTCAACTTCGTTAGCCTCAAAAGGCACGTTTCGCACACGTACCCACTTATAGTATTGTGAAACGTCATGCAACTTAACTGTGACTGCTGGGGTGACTTGCTTGCTAACATCCTGATACTGGTTGACAATCTGCTCGTAGGTCTTGGTATCGCAAAACTTGACGAATATCCGTGATAGTCCATTTAAGGCAACGCCACACAGGGATTCACGCTGGATGCCATATACATCGCAGATGATCATCGGCACCAACACATTAATCGATGCGCTGGGGATCGTGCCCTTTATGAGGTCAATACACACAGTATTAACTCTTCTTCGAAAACCCGTCGCCATTGTTGTTGTCGTCTCAAAGCTCCTCCACCAGGTGTCGGGACTGAGGAGAGACAGCTGACGACCGCTCAGCACAGCGTCTGAGCAGGGAATGCCAACCACCAATTGGTCACTACAGTAGTGGTTACACATTCGTAATACCTAACCTAATAATAATATATAATATTATAATTATAATAATCATGGGGATATAATACAAAGAGAGTACTGTTGATGATTCATACTGTACCCGATAATAATATATAGTCGAACCTGCTTTATCTAGCTAGTAATAAAGTGGTTTGCGATATATTATTACACAACTTATTTTAACCAGGCCTTTTATTTTTGTATATAATGGAGTGAAGTAGTGGCACGTAACAGCACCTAAGTGGGTAGGGCACTTGTCTTCATTACCCCCACCTTCACCCTCTCCTCGCTCCCCCTCCTTCCTCCTCTCCTCATCCCTCACCTTCCCCCTCTTCTCACCCCTTCTTCCCCCTCTCCTCACTCCCCTCCTTCCCTCTCTCCTCATCCCCCACCTTCCCCCACGCCTCACCCCCTCCTACCCCCTCTCCTCACCCCCTCCTTCCCCCTCTGCTCACCCCCACCTTCCCTCTATCCTACCCTTCCCTCTCACCTTCATTTCCCCACTCCTCACCCCACCTTCCCCTCTCCTCACCTACCTCATTTCCCTCTCCTCACCCCCACGTTCCCATCTCCTCAGCCCCCACCTTCCCCCTTCTCCTCGCCCCCACCTTTCCCCTCCTCTCACTCCCTCCTCAATCTCCTCACCCTCCTCCTTTCCCCTCTTCTCATCTCCCTCCTTCCCCCTCTCCTCACCCCCCTCATTCCCCCTCGCCTCATCCCCTACTTCCCTCTCTCCTCACCCCTCCTTCCCCCTCCCTTCACCCCTCTCCTTCCCCTCTCCTCACCCCTTCCTTCCCACTCTCCTCACTCCCCTCCTTCCCCCTCTCCTCATCTTCCTCGTTCCCCCTCTCCTCACCCCCTCCTTCCCCCTCTCCTCATCCCACTCCTTCCCTCTCTTCTCACCCCCCTTGTTCCCCCTCTTCACTCCCATCCTTCCCTCTCTCCTCACCCCCCTCATTCCCCCTCTCCTCACCCCCTTCCTTCCCCCTCTCATCACCCCCCTCCTTTCCCCTCTCCTCACCCCCACCTTCCCCCTCTCCTTCCCTCTCCTCACACCCCACCTTACCCCTCTCCTCACTCCCACCTTCCCCTTCTCTTCAGCCCCACCTTCCCCCTCTCCTCAGCCTCCACCTTGCTCCTCTCCTCACCCCCACCTTCCCCCTCTCCTCACCCAAACCTTCCCCCTCACCTCAGCCGTCACCTTCCTCCTCTCCTAAGCCCCCACCTTCCCCCTCTCCTCACCCCCACCTTCCTGGTCTCCTCACCCCACCTTCCCGCTCTCCTCACCCCCCACTTTCCCCCTCTCCTCACCCCCCACCTTCCCCCTCCCCTCACCCCACCCTTCCTCCTCTCCTCACCTCCCGTCCCCAACTTATCAAATCTCTGGTTAAAGAATCGAACTTGTTACACAGATTCAGTGTATTCTTGCTATCTTTTACTGGTGTTGTTAGACAGCTGCAGTGTCGTGCTGGCTGTCTTTTGCTGGTGCTGTTAGACAGCTGCAGTGTGGTGCTGGCTGTCTTTTACTGGTGCTGTTAGCTGCAGTGTGGTGCTGGCTGCCCTTTGCTGGTGCTGTTAGACAGCTGCAGTGTGGTGCTGGCTGTCTTTTACTGGTGCTGTTAGACAGCTGCAGTGTGGTGCTGGCTGTCTTTTACTGGTGCTGTTAAACAGCTGCAGTGTGGTGAAGGTTGTCTTTTACTGGTGTTGTTAGACAGCTGCAGTGTGGTGCTGGCTGTCTTTTACTGGTGGTGTTAGACACTTGCAGTGTATTGCTGGCTATCTTTTACTGGTGGTGTTAGACAGCTGGTTTGTGGTGCTGGCTGTCTTTTACTGATGCTGTTGGACAGCTGCAGTGTCGTGCCGGCTGCCTTTTGCTGGTGCTGTTAGACAGCTGCAGTGTGGTGCTGGCTGTCTTTTACTGGTGCTGTTAGACAGCTGCAGTGTGGTGCTGGCTGTCTTTTACTGGTGTTGTTAGACAGCTGATGTGTGGTGCTGGCTGTCTTTTACTGGTGCTGTTAGCTGCAGTGTGGTGCTGGATGTCCTTTGCTGGTGCTGTTAGTCAACTGCAGTGTGGTGCTGGCTCTCTTTTACTGGTGCTGTTAAACAGCTGGTGTGTGGTGCTGGCTTTCTTTTACTGGCGCTGTTAGACAGCTGCAGTGTGGTGCTAGCTGTCTTTTACTGGTGTTAGACAGCTGGTGAGTGGTGCTGGCTGTCTTTTACTGGTGCTGTTGGACAGCTGCAGTGTGGTGCTAGCTGTCTTTTACTGGTGTTAGACAGCTGGTGAGTGGTGCTGGCTGTCTTTTACTGGTGCTGTTAGACAGCTGCAGTGTGGTGCTGGCTGTCTTTTACTGGTGCTGTTAGACAGCTGCAGTGTGGTGCTGACTGTCTTTTACTGGTGCTGTTAGACAGCTGCAGTGTGGTGCTGACTGTCTTTTACTGGTGCTGTTAGACAGCTGCAGTGTGGTGCTGGCTGTCTTTTACTGGTGCTGTTAGACAGCTGCAGTGTGGTGCTGGCTGTCTTTTACTGGTGCTGTTAGACAGCTGCAGTGTGGTGCTGGCTGTCTTTTACTGGTGCTGTTAGACAGCTGCAGTGTGGCGCTGACTGTCTTTTACAGGTGCTGTTAGACAGCTGGTGTGTGGTGCTGGCTCTCTTATACTGGTGATGTTGGACAGCTGCGGTGTAGTGCTGGCTGTCTTTTGCTGGTGCTGTTAGACAGCGCAGTGTGGTGCTGATTGTCTTTTAATGGTGCTGTTAGACAGCTGCAGTGTGGTGCTGGCTGTCTTTTACTGGTTCTGTTAGACAGCTGCAGTGGCTGTTAGGCAGCTGCAGTGTGGTGCTGATTGTCTTTTCCTGGTGCTGTTAGACAGCTGCACTGGTGCTGTTAGACAGCTGCAGTGTGGTGCTGGCTGTCTTTTACTGGTTCTGTTAGACAGCTGCAGTGTGGTGCTGGCTGTCGCTGTTAGACAGCTGCAGTGTGGTGCTGGCTGTTTTCTTTTCAGAGGTGTTATATGTATTTGATTTTTTTGTGGTATAATTAATGATTGTAGATCGTAAAGGTGTGAGCACTATGGTTCATCCTCCTGTTATGTCATGCGAAGGTGTGAGCACTGTGGTTCATCCTCCTGTTATGTCAAGTGAAGGTGTGAGCACTGATGTTCATCCTGCTGTTAAGTCATGTGAAGGTGTGAGCATTGTGGTTCATCCTCCTGTTATGTCATGTGAAGGTGTGAGCACTGAGGTTCATCCTGCTGTTATGTCATGTGAAGGTGTGAGCACTGTGGTTCATCCTCCTGTTATGTCATGTGAAGGTGTGAGCACTGAGGTTCATCCTCCTGTTATGTCATGTGAAGGTGTGAGCACTGTGGTTCATCCTCCTGTTATGTCATGTGAAGGTGTGAGCACTGTGGTTCATCCTCCTGTTATGTCATGTGAAGGTGTGAGCACTGTTGTTCATCCTCCTGTTGTGTCATGTGAAGGTGTGAGCACTGAGGTTCATCCTCCTGTTATGTCATGTGAAGGTGTGAGCACTGTGGTTCATCCTCCTGTTATGTCATGTGAAGGTGTGAGCACTGTGGTTCATCCTCCTGTTATGTCATGTGAAGGTGTGAGCACTGTTGTTCATCCTCCTGTTGTGTCATGTGAAGGTGTGAGCACTGTGGTTCATCCTCCTGTTATGTCATGTGAAGGTGTGAGCACTGTTGTTCATCCTCCTGTTGTGTCATGTGAAGGTGTGAGCACTGTGGTTCATCCTGCTGTTATGTCAAGTGAAGGTGTGAGCAGTGTGGTTCATCCTCCTGTTTTGTCAAGTGAAGGTGTGAGCACTGATGTTCATCCTGCTGTTAAGTCATGTGAAGGTGTGAGCATTGTGGTTCATCCTCCTGTTATGTCATGTGAAGGTGTGAGCACTTAGGTTCATCCTGCTGTTATGTCATGTGAAGGTGTGAGCACTGTGGTTCATCCTCCTGTTATGTCATGTGAAGGTGTGAGCACTGAGGTTCATCCTGCTGTTATGTCATGTGAAGGTGTGAGCACTGTGGTTCATCCACCTGTTATGTCATGTAAAGGTGTGAGCACTGTGGTTCATCCTCCTGTTATGTCATGTGAAGGTGTGAGCACTGTTGTTCATCCTCCTGTTATGTCATGTGAAGGTGTGAGCACTGTGGTTCATCCTGCTGTTATGTCATGTGAAGGTGTGAGTACTGATGTTCATCCTACTGTTATGTCATGTGAAGGTGTGAGCATTGTGGTTCATCCTGCTGTTATGTCATGTGAAGGTGTGAGCACCGAGGTTCATCCTGCTGTTATGTCATGTGAAGGTGTGAGCACTGTGGTTCATCCTACTGTTATGTCATATGCAGGTGTGAGCACTGTGGTTCATTCTGCTGTTATGTCATGTGAAGGTGTGAGCACTGTAGTTCATCTGCTGATCTGTCATGTGAAGATGTGAGCACTGTGGTTCATCCGCTGATTTGTCATGTGAAGGTGTGAGCAATGTGGTTCATCCTACTGTTATGTCATGTGAAGGTGTGAGCACTGTGGTTCATCCGCTGCTATGTCATGTGAAGGTGTGAGCACTGTTGTTCATCTGCTCATATGTCATGTGAAAGTGTGAGAACTGTGGTTCATCCTGCTGTTATGTCATGTGAAGGTGTGAGCACTGTTGTTCATCCTGGTGTTATGTCTTTTGAAGGTGTGAGCGTTGTGGTTCATTCTGCTGTTATGTCATGTGAAGGTGTGAGCACTGAGGTTCATCCTCCTGTTATGTCATATGAAGGTGTGAGCACTGTGGTTCATCCTCCTGTTATGTCATGTGAAGATGTGAGCAGTGAGGTTCGTCCTCCTGTTATGCCATGTGAAGGTGTGAGCACAGTGGTTCATCCTCCTGTTATGTCATGCGAAGGTGTGAGCACTGAGGTTCATCTGCTGTTAAGTCATGTGAAGGTGTGAGCACTGTGCTTCATCCTGCTGTTATGTCATGTGAAGATGTGAGCACTGTGGTTCATCCACTGTTATGTCATGTGAAGGTGTGAGTACTGTGGTTAATCCTGCTGTTATGTCATGTGAAGGAGTGAGCACTGTGGTTCATCCTCATGTTATGTCATGTGAAGGTGTGAGCACTTTGGTTCATCCTGCTGTTATATCATGTGAAGGTGTGAGCACTGGTTCATCCTGCTGTTATGTCATATGAAGGTGTGAGCACTGTGGTTCATCCTGCTGTTATGTCATACAAAGGTGTGAGCACTGTAGTTCATCTGCTGAAATGTCATGTGAAGGTGTGACCACTGAGGTTCATCCTGCTGTTATGTCATGTAAAGGTGTGAGCACTGTGGTTCATCCTGCTGTTATGTCATATGAAGATGTGTGCAGTGAGGTTCATCCTCCTGTTATGCCATGTAAAGGTGTGAGCACAGTGGTTCATCCTCCTGTTATGTCATGTGAAGGTAAGAACACTGAGGTTCATCTGCTGTTAAGTCATGCGAAGGTGTGAGCACTGTGGTTCATCCTGCTGTTATGTCATGTGAAGGTGTGAGCACTGTGGTTCAACCGCTTTTATGTCATGTGAAGGTGTGAGCACTGTGGTTCATCCTGCTGTTATGTCATGTGAAGTTGTGAGCACTGTGGTTCATCCTCCAGTTATGTCATGTGAAGGTGTGAGCACTGTGGTTCATGCTGCTGTTATGTCATGTGAAGGTGTGAACACTGTGGTTCATCCTCCAGTTATGTCATATGAACGTGTGAGCACTTTGGTTCATGCTGCTGTTATGTCATGTGAAGGTGTGAGCACTGTGGTTCATCCTCATGTTATATCATGTAAAGGTGTGAGCACTTTGGTTTATCCTGCTGTTATATCATGTGAAGGAGTGAGCACTGTGGTTCATCCTGCTGTTATGTCATATGAAGGTGTGAGCACTGTAGTTAATCCGCTGATATGTCATGTGAAGGTGTGGGCACTGTGGTTCATCCTCTTGTTATGTCTTGTGAAGGTGTGAACACTATGGTTCATCTGCTGATATGTCATGTGAAGATGTGAGCACTATGATTCATCCGCTGATTTGTCATGTGAAGGTGTGAGCACTGTGGTTCATCCTACTGTTATGTCATGTGAAGGTGTGAGCACTGTGGTTCATCCACTGCTATGTCATGTGAAGGTGTTAGCGCTGTTGTTCATCTGCTGATATGTCATGTGAATGTGTGAGCACTGTGGTTCATCCTACTGTTATGTCATGTGAAGGTGTGAGCACTGTGTTTCATCCTGCTGTTATGTCATGTGAAGGTGTGAGCACTGTTGTTCATCCTGGTGTTATGCCTTGTGAAGGTGTGAGCACTGTGGTTCATCCTCCTGTTATGTCATGTGAAGATGTGAGCAGTGAGGTTCATCCTCCTGTTATGCGATGTTGTTACAAAAAAAGTAGGATAGCTGAGGCTTGAGCCTGGTCTAAGGGCAAAGGTAAAAGTTGCACACATCTTAAGCCCAAACCGGCCACCCAGGGCTATCCCAGTCAAAACAGAAAGCGCTAAACTAGTATGTGTACTTAAAGGGGTTGGGTAACAGAGGGTTAGGCAAAAATCCCAATTAGGAAAATATATCTATTTAGTCACCATAACATAACATAACAGAAAAACCTTAATCCTAAATGCCCAAATGAGGGTACACAAGCAACAGCTGGCTTGAGGTCCAGCCACCATAACCACTATGCCTCGTCAGCGCCAGGCCCACTCTACTCCACTTCCAACCTCATTTCTTATTTCCTCACTCCTCCCACAGCACCCTGACCATGTCAGAGCCTGGGTGAACATACAGGTAAGCCATATGAGAGCCTATGGCTTGAGTTGGATAAACAAAATGAGTGCACAACTACAAACTTATCTTAAATGCACAGCATCTCCGATGCCAGCCTCTACACACCATGCTAATGTCACGTGACTCTCCCAAACCATGCTTACTCCGAATACCCAAACATTCTTGGAAAATGAATCATTAACAGAATTTCTTTATAATTACAGTTCGAGTACTTTACAGTACCCCCCAAATGCACATTATCAATTATAAAATTATTCTTTACAACTATAATATTCATAATTCATACTATTATGGCACTCTTCTCCACTATATGTACATTACGATGTCATGCAGAACCCTGCATAACACCCCCACCCCCAGACCATAGGTCTCACTCTGCTAGCAGGGTCCCTACGGACGCCGCTAGGCAAAAAGAAAAAAAAAGAAAATAAGCCCCACATTAAGGTCTGAGGCAACGGGCAAAATGATAACTGGGGAATGACCACCATACAATCACGGTCTTTTGGTACTACAAATATGCAATATTAATAAACTGAGGTACTAGATTGCAGACATATGAAACTCGCCGAACATAAAAGTGATCAAGTTCTATGCCCAACGAGCTCACAGTCACACTCTTAGACAGCTGTTTTAGGAAAAGGCACCATTACAACACAGCGCTGGCCAGGTGCTGGCGTTGATGCATTTTGCCTAAATTACATCAAGCAAACTTATGAACGAGCAAGTTAACTTTGCACAAAAGTGCCCCTGAGGAATGCCGTTTTATGAAGTAACACCAAAGTTCAGTATGTTGCAAGGCAGACCAAACTGTATGTGCCACCAAAAAAAACTTTTAAACAGTAAGTACATTTTCCAGGAGTTCAAAGAAAAGAAAAACAGATGTTACATGTTAAATTCTACTGAGAAAACAACATCACATTATCACTCCCATCTCACAGCAATCTTTAGTAAACAAAAGTGGTTCCCCATGACATACCTCTGCAAGAATCAGGAGAGCACAGGAGAGGGGAAAATATCAGGCCCCCAAAAACAACGGGTGGATAGGCACATATATCTTGTTGGTGGGACTGCGGCTGTAAAACCCTGGAGTCATCACTGAAGACCCCCAAAAGGTGGACCTCCCAGGCCGTCACCTACATGTCATTCCAAGGACCCTGGAGTCACCCCAGCGGTGATCCAAAAAGGAAAAATTGAAAAAGAGTCCTGGAGAACCAAAACACCTCGGATCAAAAGACATGACCCAAACAGTGGAGGGCATCACCGCCAGCCCCACAATTCACAAAAACGTTAGGTCCAACAGTCCCTATACCAACATAAAACAGAGGCGAGGCATTCCAGCCAACACCTAAGAAACGTAGCATACCTTACCTAGGCATGGCCATTGATGTGACTACCCCCCTAAATACACACACACTAGGGAATCCTGATACCTTCAGCTCCAGCTCAACCTGCCCTTCTCCTTTGGGTGGTCCAGGGTTCCATCTACTCGTCTACCGCAAATCACTGCAAAATAAGAATAGATAAGTGATCTATACACTACATCGTGCACTTTAAACACAAGACAAGGTATTAGCAACACATTCTCCGCTCCCTTCACATAATGAATCACAAGATTAAGAAGTTAGAGAAACAAGGCCCACCTTGTAAGTCTCTGATTGTGGTGCCTCATTAAGCGAAGGAAACCTAAAGGAATATGGTCACTATACACAGTTATAGGGTGAACTGATGAAGATATATGCACCTCAAAATGTTGCACTGCCAACACTAAAGCAAGAGCCTCCTTTTCTGTGGAGGTATAACTTCTTTGGTGCCTGCTACTTTTTGCTGAGAGGCAGCCGAGTGGCATTACTTCTCCTGCTCTACCCTGCAACAAGACTGACCCAACCTCTGTATCATTTTGCAAAACCCAGGGTGGGTAACTCAGGATTACACATAAAAGATCTTGAGGGTTAATGGCATATAAAAGGTACATGCACAGAGATATGAAAGTTACAAATACGGGTGTGTCCTTGGCACACGTGGTCATGGGAAGCAGATGACCCACCCACTGCTCATTCACACAATTTGCATGTAGTTCATAAAGAGGAGACAAAACCTTATTTTTTAACTGTACCTGGCCGCAGTCAGTGCACGTTTTCAAGGTATCACCTAGTGTGAGACCAGTAAAAGACAACGTCCACCGACTCTCGCTGGATACAAACACAGTCTCTAGAAATAAACACTTCACTTCCTTCAAGGAACCTATTTCATCCCAGCTTACATCATGCCAGGCCTGCTGACATTTCACAAATTCGGAAACATCTACCTCATGGGGTTTAACATGGCCCCATTTTTCAGCATCCCTAAACTCTTTCACTAAGGTGCACCATGGCTGAGCCAACACTTCAACCAGTCTTTCAGAAGATCCAAATCTTCCACAATCTCTTACAATTTTCCTGCTTACATTATCTTTCTCAGGGACTTTATCCATCGTCATTTTGAAGTCACCACACAGTTCCATCATAGCCTTCCCAGGACCCGGTTCCAATGCCAATCCCATCTCTCCAGCTTCCAGAATGTGTAGCACCACCTCATAGTCCCACGTCATCCTGGGCGGACTGGCAGACTGGTGCACTAGTGCCATCGACCTCATCTTAGCCAAGAATTTTCTGAAACCGAGAAAAAACACCGCCGGGGAAACATCACCATCCTCACGTAGCACATGACTTAATGATTCCAGAGTGCTTCCCTCCTCCCAGTCCTTCTGGTACTGGGTAAAACAAACATGCATTGCCCTGAGAGACTGAGAAAACCATGGTGCTTTTCTTTGACTCCTAGGATGATATACATTGGTAAATTTAACCTCAAGTAGGCCTCTCAAAACTACATGATATTTCATAAAATATGACTTCTGGGTGATTTGTGCAAAGCCTAAGAGACAAAAATGTTTCACCAGAAATCTCAAAACCACACACACACAAAATTAATCAGAAAGGGTATAGACTCTGGTAACCTGTTAGAAAAGGAATTTATTAATAAACACTGATTATTTAGCTCTCCCGTCTTAACACTGAAATGCCGTTCCTTCAGAATCTGTAAAAAATACTGACAAAGACACTTTAATAGTTCTGCCGCGGCCACGTAAGCACAGGTCCTATTAAAAAGAGTCTTGCTCATTTGATCAACTCTGCAAAATAAACACTTGGTAAATTTGGGAACCACATCCTCCGCGACAACTGACAAATGAATAGCGTTCCGGAGGTCACAACCTTCCCGGGCCTCACTCAGTTGCTGCAGAGTCAGGGGATTTTTTCCCACATCAGCACCAAGACCACTTCTCCAACCGAGTTCCGGTTGAACCGGTTCATCACTGCTCAGAGTCTCCTGCAGGTCAGACTCAATGAACAGGCTCCCCATGCCCAAACCATCGCCACAGTGTGCAGAAGGGTCACAGGGAGGCACAGTTCCTGCCTTGTTCCCCTGTTTAGTCCGAAAGCACATTGAAAATTTTTCAGGTACCGTTGCTCCAATTGGGTCATTACCACCTTGTAAAGCAGGGTCCTGCAAAACCAAACAATCCTCACTTTTGAGGAGTCCCACAACGTTGTTGCCTAGTAGAAGGTCAACTCCTGCAAAAGATACATCTTCTGCAATACCTACAGGTAGGTACCCAGACTGGTACGCAGACTCTACCCATAACCTCTGCACTGGAGTCCTGACAGGGACTCCAGTTATCCCTTTAAGAAAAATGTCCAATCCGGTGTAGGTGTCATCCGACACTGGCAATACACCCCTGCGAAGCAAGGTGTATGTGCTACAAGTGTCCCTCAAAGACATAACACCCGTGACCCTACCTTCATTTTGGTGTAAGTCCACAGTAGACTTACTTGAATAGACCTTCATCCGAGGGTCAAAGACAGCTGGTCTTCTTTAGATACCTTGGGGCAAGACTGCAATGCAAGCCACATTATATGTAATCGGTATATTTACTGGAGAAGCATCTACCGCAGCCTGGTCCCTAAGCATCTTTCGACAATATGGCTGCAGGTGGCCCTGTTTATTGCAGTATGTACAGTGATAAGGTTTAAAGGCCCCCTGCCCATTTGACCTAGGTTGGATCCCTTGGTTCTGGGGAACTGGGCTCGTCCCACCTGTTCCTTGTAGTCCTGGACCTGTGACAGCTGACTTAAAACCTCCTCGAGTGGGTACTGGAAAATTAGGGTTATTAAAACTCTTGTGGTTATTAGGCTGATAAATGGGTGGCTTAATTCCTGCCGACCTAGTCTAATTTCCTCCAGACCGTACTCTGGAGGTTTTGGCAAACACACCCTTTGCATTAATAGGTTGATCAACTGCCTGGTTTACACCCTTTAATTTATTCAAAGCCTTACTTTTACAAGACAGTTTTTCTTCCACTTCATAAAGCTGATTAATTAAAACATTCATTTCCTTTCCATCTTCACAATTCTCCAGCAGATCTCTTTCACAGTCTTTATACCACAATTTGTACCACTCAAATCTACTCTCTAAAGCATCTAAATATAACTTTAATTCATTAGGGTTCACGGTTTCTTGATTCATTAAACCCAAGCACTTATTGTATGCCTTCGTCACATGGCCTTTAATAGCCTGTAATGATGCTTTCATTACTCTAAAATGCATGGACTTGTCAGCCACATTAATTCCATCAGATAGAGCCATGGTTAGAGAATTATTAATCACTGATTATACAACTTAAGTAGGCGCCTTCTAAGAGTAATTCTTGCACTTTACTCTTGTATAAATCCTACCCACACATGTGCTAGCAATTAACTGGGCTAATTATCGTCCACCACACGATTGATTAAATTTGTGTACTCTATACCCACTTCCTTCAATCAGTCACTTAATTATTAAGTAATTAATTCTATTAATTTTTTCACTGATTGCATTCGGTTCAGGAAGGACCAACGGGCAGATATGGAAAATTTTATAGGGGTTACCTACATGTACCTCAACTTTATATGCATACAAGTAATCTCATTAGGAGACAACAACCATATCGTTTACTGTAGTCACCCCGTGTAGACTTGTGAGAAAACTTAACCACCCCTGGGTCCCTGCAGGTGGTTCCTTCGACCTCACAATCTCATCCATATCTATCTGAGACCAGTATGAATTGGATAGCACCCACAAGTACAGCACTACTAATTAATTGTGGACTGTATAGATTATATTAGTTTAACTGAATGAAGTGGGGGGGGGGTAGGTTACACATGGATATATCCATCAAGGAAAAACACTTGTACATAATCCCACCACTTACCAGATATTCTCTGGTGGTTACTTGATGTAGCTGGATCACCCATAATCTATCCAATTACAACATACCTAACTGGCCAGTATCAGTCTGCTATAACTAGAAGGGTTACATAAGAACATAAGAACGATGGAACACTGCAGAAGGCCTACTGGCCCATGCGAGGCAGGTCCAAGTCTCCTACCGGCTTAAGCCAATGCACCCAACCTAGTCAGGTCAGGTCACATTGACTTAAGGGAGGAACACGGCAACCGACCTGGTAGCACAAGCTATCAGGTCTAACTCACACCCACCCACATCTACTCATGTATTTATCCAACCTATTTTTAAAGCTACACAACGTTCTGGCCTCTATAACGGTACTTGGGAGTTTGTTCCACTCATCCACAACTCTATTACCAAACCAGTACTTTCCTATATCCTTCCTGAATCTGAATTTTTCCAACTTAAAACCATTGCTGCGAGTCCTGTCTAGGCTAGATATTTTCAGCACACTATTTACATCCCCTTTATTTATTCCTGTCTTCCATTTATACACCTCAATCATATCCCCCCTAATTCTACGTCTTTCTAGAGAGTGCAGTTTCAGGGCCCTTAGTCTATCCTCATAGGGAAGGTTTCTGATACATGGGATCAACTTTGTCATCCTCCTTTGTACATTTTCCAGAGAATTTATATCCATTCTGTAATACGGTGACCAAAACTGTGCAGCATAATCTAAATGAGGCCTAACCAAGGATGTATAGAGTTGAAGAACAACCTGAGGACTCCTATTATTTATGCTTCAGATTACTGCTAACCAGAACTCCTAAATCTTTTTCGCAATCCGTAATATTAAGATCTACATTATTTAGTTTATATGTGGCATGGTTATTTACCTGTCCAACATTTAGAACTTTGCATTTGTCTATATTAAACTGCATCTGCCACTTGTCCGACCACTGCATCAGTCTATTCAAATCTTCCTGGAGTGCTCGAATGTCCTTGTCAGAATGAATTCGACGGCCTATTTTGGTGTCATCGGCAAACTTGCCGATGTCGCTCTTTATGCCCTCATCTATGTCGTTTATGTAGATTGTGAACAGCAGGGGGCCCAACACTGACCCCTGTGGAACACCGCTCGTGACGCTTCCCCACTCTGATTTCTCCCCATTTATGCAAACTCTCTGCTGCCTATTTGTCAACCATGCCTCTATCCAGGAAAAAATTTCTCCTCCTATTCCATGTGCTTTAATTTTCCTCAATAGTCTCTGGGTGCATGTCAAAAGCCTTACTCAAGTCCATATACACAATATCATATTTATTACGATGATCTACCTCCTCAGATGCCTTAGTGAAAACAGTTAATAAATTCATAAGGCTGGAATGCCCCTTTGTAAAGCCATGCTGAGATTTGTTGATTAATTTATGCTTTTCAAGGTGGCTACGAACTGCCTCGGCAATTATTGATTCCATAAATTTTCCCACTATGGAGGTTAGGCTTATTGGTCTATAGTTCGAAGCTAAGGACCTGTCACCTGTTTTGAAAATAGGTATCACATTTGCCATTTTCCACTTATCTGGCACCATGCCAGTTTGTAGTGATATGTTGAAAAGATTAGCCAAAGGTGTGCTAAGCTCCTCTTTACATTCCTTTAGAACCCTTGCATACAGTTCATCAGGGCCTGGGGATTTGTTAGGTTTTAATTTATCTATTTGCCTAAGGACCATGTCACTTGTGACCCTAATAGTGCACAGTTTATTATCGTCCTGTTCTACATAATTTATCATTACTGGAATATCGCTGGTATCCTCCTGTGTAAAAACTGAGAGGAAGTATGTGTTAAAAATTCTACACATTTCCTTATCACTGTCAGTGAGCTGACCCGAGGAACTTTTGAGTGGGCCTATCTTGTCCCTGATCTTACTTCTGTATACCTGAAAGAATCCTTTTGGGTTAGTCTTCGATTCTCTTGCAACTTTAACCTCATAATCTCTTTTTGCTTTTCTAATTCCCTTTTTTATTTCTCCCTTTAACTGAATATATCGATTTCTCAATTGCCCCTCTCCTCTTTTGATTTGCCTATATATGCCTCTCTTTTGACCAATCAGATATTTTAATCTATTGTTCATCCATTTAGGATCATTTTTGTTTGATCTGATTGTTGTGATAGAAACACAGGCCTTATCTCTAGGCTTTATTGAACATAGAATCTTCATAGTACTTCTGCAACAACAAAATATAATGACTAGTACATCTAATAATGGCTTCTACAGGGATGGTGATGTCTTGCATATGTCAAGAGAAAAGTTATAACTACAGGCCACATATTTAAACTCACCATGTAATCTGCATCGGTGATAAATGGATAAAGTAGGAGAGAATCACACACCATATGTTGGTGCCCATGACGCACGCCAAACTGTTGTTGTTGTTAAGGGCCCCTAGAGGTGGTGCAGTATTATCCTGCTGCTGCTCCCCACAGGACCAGTATCACTACAATCTCCCCCTTCTAAAATATCAGAGACAGTAATCTCCCAAACTGTTAGGTGGGCGACGTACACGTCCCGACCTTCGTAGCCCTTGAGCCTCTTCACCAGGTTCGATATTTTCCAGCGGGGTTTGATTAACTGCTGGAGCAGAATCCTCTATTTCCATAGGGGTAGTCTCAAGGGGCTTTCCAGGAGAAAACGAAGCATCTTTCACATCTATTGGTGTATCTTGAGATTCCACACTAATAGGGATTTCAACTGGGGCTAAATGTCTTGTAGATACTGTAGTCTCTTCACCATTTTGGTAGCGAATGTGGGCGTAATGTGGATTAGCTTGCAGGAGCTCTACCTCTTCCACTAAAGGATCCGTCTTGTTCATCCTACGGTGACTCTTCAGGAGAACGGGTCCAGGATGACATAACCAAGTGGGCACGGAGGCTCCCGTAGAGGAACGACGTGAATAGTTGAGGAGTCTTTCATGAGGGGTTGCATTAGTAGCTGTGCACAGCAGTGATCTAATAGAGTGAAGAGCATCAGGTAGGACAGTTTGCCAGTGTTGAACAGGTAGATTGCGCGACTTTAATGTCATTGTAACTGCCTTCCATATAGTACCATTGAACCGCTCCACTTGACCATTGCCTTGAGGGTTGTAGCTTGTTGTTCTGCTGCAGGCAATACCTTTGCTAGCCAAAAACTCCTGAAGTTCGTTACTCATGAACGAGGATCCCCTGTCTGAATGGATATAAGCTGGCATACCAAAAATAGAGAACAACTGTGAAAGACAACTAATAACAGTTGAAGCAGCCATATTTGCACAGGGGAATACAAAGGGAAACCTTGAATATTCATCTACTATGTTAAGGAAATACCTATTCTGATTTGTGCTTGGTAGAGGTCCTTTGAAATCTATATTCAATCTTTCGAAAGGCTGGGTGGATTTTATGAGATGAGTCTTCTCTGGCTGATGAAAGTTTGGCTTGCACTCTGCACATACTCTGCATGCTCTGATCACTTGTCGCACATCTTCCACTGAGTAGGGCATGTTCTTTGATTTGACAAAATGGTACAGGCGTGTAACTCCTGGGTGACACAAAGCCTTGTGGAGAGCTGAGAGTGATTGCAAATCATGACATGCTGCTCCACAGTGGGACCTAGAGAATGCATCAGGTGAGATGTTCTCTTGACCCGGTCGGTACAGAATATCAAAGTCATAACACGATAGTTCCATCCTCCAGCGTAATATCTTGTCATTCTTTATCCTACTTTTGTGCCTCTTGTCGAACATATACATCACGGACCGTTGGTCAGTCCTTATGGTGAAATGTCTACCAGTTAAATAATGCCTCCAGTGGCGAACTGCTTCTATGATGGCCTGGGCTTCCTTTTCTACAGCAGCATAACATTTCTCTGATCCTTGAAAAGTTCTCGAAAAGAAGGCTACTGGTCGTCCTGCCTGAGATAAGACTGCAGCAATGGCAATGTCAGATGCATCCGTTTCCACTTCGAATGGTAGGGACTCATCAATGGCTTGAACTACTGAGTTTTCAATGTCCTGTTTGAGAGTATGGAAAGCGGCTTCTGCTTCCTTTGTCACAGGAAATGTGGTAGCACTCAATGGGCGGACTTTACTTGAATAGTTGTAGATCCATTGTGAGTAATAAGCAAAGAGACCAAGAGTTCTTCGGAGTGACTTTTTGTCTTGAGGCATTGGAAGTTCCCGTAGAGGTCGTAGTCGTTCAGGGTCTGGGAATATTGAACCTCCTTCCACTACATAACCAAGGATGCTAAGCCTTTTAGTTGAAAAAGTGCACTTTTCCTCATTGTAACTGATATTTTTCTTCTTGGCGGCTTCCAAAAACTTATCAAGGTTTGCATCATGTTCCTCCTGGGTCTTGCCACAAATGGTAACATTATCTAAATACGCGTAAGTTCCCATGAGTTGCTCTTCCTGAATGAGTGAATCCATAATTCGTTGGAAGCAGGCTACCCCATTGGTGACTCCAAAAGGGACTCTGGTAAACTGATACAGGCCATCACTAGCCTGAAACGCTGTGTATGGTTTATCTTCATTCCTTATAGGGACTTGATGATAGGCACTCTGCAGATCAATTGTGCTAAACACGTAGTACTGAGCAATTTTGTTCACTGTATCGTCAATTCGAGGTAGAGGGTACCCATCAAGAAGTGTAAATTTGTTGATTGTCTCAGAGTAATCGATAGCCAGTCTCCGTTTCCTATAACCATCTTTAACAACAACAACCTGTGCACGCCAAGGGGAATCACTCGGTTCTATAATACCCTCCTTCAGCAGCCTCTGAGTTTCTTTCTCAATGAACATCCGATCCTCATAAGAATAGCGGCGTGACTTAGCTGATATAGGATGGCAATCCGCGGTAAGATTTGCAAACAGCTTTGGTGGGTCTACCCTTAAAGTGCTAAGTCCACAGACAACAAGAGGAGGCAGTTCACCTCCATATGTTAAGGTGACACTACCATGCAGCTTCTGAAAGTCCTGACCAAGGATAACATCAGAGCACAGTTGTGGCAGAATAGCTAAATGTACATCTTGATAATCCTTTCCATTAACTCTGAGATTTACCTTACAAAACCCTAAGGTCTGAATAGAGAGAGATGTTGATGCCATGGAAACGGTACCTGATGAGTGATGTAGAGTCAAGGAGAGCCGTTTAACTAAGTCAAGGTTGATGAAACTCTCTGAGCTGCCACTATCAATAAGACCATCTACTTCTGTTCCTTTGATGAATACTTTCACAACTGCCTTTGACAGTGAATTTGGAGTAGCCGCAGAAGTCACTGTTGCTAGAGTCGCATGGTCACTGGAATGTGTGGAGGCACTAGCTCTTGTTGATGCATTAGCACGACATACTTTAGCAAAGTGACCTTTCTTGTGGCATTTATGGCACATTGCTTCACGAGCAGGACACTTTGGACGTGGATGTCTTGAAAAACCACAAAAGAAACACACCGTACCTGCTGCTGCTGTCACTGAGGCAGGTTCCCCAGTAACTTCATTGCAAGAGTCTTGGTCAGGAATTGCAGCACTTACCACTCGAGAAGGCTGAGTGGTACTGTATACTTCAGAATTCTTCTGGGCTGAATCTAGAGCTCTTGCCTGGTCAAAGGCAGCGGCTAAGTCGAGAGTTTTATTCTCCAATAAACGCTGCCTTATTATTGGTGATTGCAGGCCACTGATAAAAGCATCCCTGATGGACTCTTCACAATACTGAGCAGCTGTCACTGCTTGGAAGTGACAGTCCTTACCTAAAATTTTCAGTGCTTGAAAGTATTCCTCTAAGGACTCATCAATCTGCTGGCGGCGAGTTGCAAGGCGATAGCGTGCAAAGATTTCATTTGTAGGTTTAATATACTGAGACTTGAGGGTTTTGATAGCATCTTCGTAGGTATTACACTCAGAAATAGCCTCATATATCTTAGGTGACACAAAATTGATGAGCAGACTTAGTTTATCTAGATCTTCTTTAGGAAGGGCTCCCAAGAAGTTTTCGAAAGTCTTAAACCAGTGCTTCCATTCCTGAGCAGCCGTTGATAAGCTGGGGTCACAGTCTAGCCTCTCAGGTTTCAGTAAACGCTCCATGTTGTGATGTAGTCTAGCGCAGGATCACCACCAGGTAGCCCAGGATTCTATGTTCAATAAATTGTTGTGATAGAAACACAGGCCTTATCTCTAGGCTTTATTGAACATAGAATCTTCATAGTACTTCTGCAACAACAAAATATAATGACTAGTACATCTAATAATGGCTTCTACAGGGATGGTGATGTCTTGCATATGTCAAGAGAAAAGTTATAACTACAGGCCACATATTTAAACTCACCATGTAATCTGCATCGGTGATAAATGGATAAAGTAGGAGAGAATCACACACCATATGTTGGTGCCCATGACGCACGCCAAACTGTTGTTGTTGTTAAGGGCCCCTAGAGGTGGTGCAGTATTATCCTGCTGCTGCTCCCCACAGGACCAGTATCACTACACTCTGGAATAATTTATAGCCTTGTATGTGACATTCAGAGGGCATCTCTCTATCTTTCAGATTGAGCCAGGTCTCTGTTATAGCAATAATATCTATTTTTCCTGCACTTGCAATTAATCTTAGCTCATCTATCTTATTTCTTACACTCCTGCTATTAGTATAGTAAACCTTAAGGGAGCTAGTCCCTTGCTGCCCTCTGCTGTCCCCCTTTGTTTGCTGACCTGATCTATTGTCTTTATTTATAACTTCATGCTGAATGCCTTTTATACATTTACTGTTTCCAACCCTAGTGTTGCAACCTGCTTGTTTCCCACACACACCCATACCTCTATCTTCCATCAGTTTAAAATCATAGGCATTTCACCAATGGCCTTCTCAATCGAGTCTGCAAGTGCTACCACCCCAGCCCCAGAGAGATGTACCCCATCCCTTGCATACATATCATGTTTGCCATAAAAGTTGTCCCAGTTGTCAATGAATGGGATTGCAAGTTCCTTGCAGTATCTGTCTAGCCAGCAATTTACACCAATTGCCCTAGACAACCATTCATTTCCTACTCCCCTTCTAGGCAAGATGCTACATATGATTGGGATCCCTCCCTTAGACTTAATGAAATCTATAGCTGACCTGTACTTATCTAGCAGCTCTTCTCTCCTACCCTTCCCAATATCATTTCCACCAGCACTGAGACAGATAATGGGCTTGTTCCCATTACCTGACATGATATTATCCAGCCTGTTGACAATGTCCCCAACACCAGCTCCAGGGAAGCACACTCTATCTCTCATCTTCTTATTCCTATTACAAAAAGCACGGTCAATATATCTTACCTGAGAGTCACCAACCACAAGAATGAGCTTACCTCCATTAGCAGGGGCAGTAGTACCCTTACCTTCACTGGCCACTGAAGTACATTCATCCTGAAGAACAGAGAAGCGATTTCCTACCTTCAGATCTTCACTCTTAACTTTCCTTACTCTGATGCGCCTTCCATTACTGTGAACCACTCGCCACTTGTAGCAGGTGCTGGACTGCACCTCACTGCTGGTAGCCGTTGCTACCTCCCCAACTACAGCCTCCTCACAGCGAGAGACAGACTGCACCTCACTGCTAGAAGCCTCATTCCCCACAACTCCAGCCACCTCACACTCTCTCCCAGACCCATTGAGGTGGACCTTCAGCCTCCTAATCTCCTCCTGGAGAAGCAAGACCTCCTCCTTCAACTCTCCAACCTCAATTTTTAAAACACTGCAGAAGCAAGCCATGCTTTGTAACCGTCCACACTAATCCCCAAAGCAGCTCAGGGTCTGTGACCTCACGTGACGACTGACCACTGACCACTGTGGGTGATTGATACTCCTTATTTCCTCCATTCACCTTCTCATTTCGATGTCCTGCTACATTGACACGGTTCTTATTCCAGCAAGACGAGGTATTCGTTGGTTTGTCCCGGTTTACAAGTCGTGACTCCATATAAACTTCACTCTTTTCGGGACAGGAACCACGAGGTCTAACGTGTTCACTCGGAGCAAGGCGACTTATTTCACTGTATGCATTCTCTTAACTTAGTGTTATTATCAGTGATTACATTACAATTCACAAGACGATTTAATGTATCATAATTATTATGCACATCAGAGGTCACTCCATTAAGATCTGAGACTGATGAGTGATGATTAAATCACGGGTATTTTCCCCTGTACACACTCCATGGTGTCGCACCAGTCACCACCGGTCCTACCATTATTCACTAATTTTACCACTTTATTACGGTGGTCCCATAAATCACGTTCCCTCACTCTTCACCAGCCTCTTAGCTCCATTCAAAAAAACTCCGGCTCCCTCATGCCCCGTCTCGACCTCTCCCCTGCCCATCAGCGCAGGCACAGAGCTTCCCTGTTGGTTCTCTTTAAAATACAATTTAGAACAACAGTAATGCATTAATCATGTACATTTACATTATAAAAAAATATACAGTATAATTAAGGGAATTTATTTTCCACACCTGTTTTTATGCAACAGTTAATATTCCCTCGAACATATAATGCAACTCCTTCCCCCTTCCCATTACATCTATCCACATGGAACAACTTAAACCCTTGAATATTACACTCAGCAATCATATCCCGACTCTTTAAATCATACCACATTTCAGTTAATGCAATGACATCAAAGTTTCCAGCACATGCTACCAAATATTGTTCATTAATCTTATTTCTTGTACTTCGACTGTTAGCATAAAATACCATCATATGTTTTTTCTTCTGCACATTTTTCCTATTCATCTTTGTTTTTACACAATTTCTGAAATTATCATTACCCAGAGCTACTCCATGACAGTTACTATTAAGATTTTTAATATCAGAGCATAAGTCAATATGTCCATACTCATTATTTATCATTTCTAAACCCATACCTCTAACTAATCCTAGTTTAAACAAACAACCTTGCAGTGGATGCATGTTTGCCTATAGGCAGTTAGTATATAAGTGTCCACTTTGAGAATTGGGAGGTACTGGAGCTCAAGCTTCTCCAGAATGTTAGCATCATATGTCCGAAAATAATACTGAACAATGGAATGAGGCAGAACTATGGTATCACTGCAAGAATTACCTGGAGTTTACCTGGAGATTGTTTCGGGGGTCAACACCCCCGTGGCCTGGATTGAGACCAGGCCTCATGGTGGATCAGGGTCTGATCAACCAGGCTGTTACTGCTAGCCACACACAAGCTGATGTATGAACCACAGCTTGGTTGGTCAGGTACTGACTTTATGTGCCTGTTCAGTGCTTTCTTGAAGACAGTCACACGTCTATTAGTGATTCCCATTATGAATGCTATGAGGGAATTGAACATGGACAATAAGTTGTTGAGCATGTTAGCGTGCCTCGTTGTGCTCCGTGTTTTCTCGTGTTTTCACGGTCGCTCTTACCTGCTAGAACTTAAATTTGTGCCATCAATCCTATATGATACATCCCTCTAGCACTTGGAACCAATCTTGGGCGGAAAACATTATATACTGAGTCAAAAAAGGAGAATTAGTGTGCACTACCTAGCAGTTTACTGCCAGAGGGGAATCATAGGCCTAGCGTGCCATTTGCAAAATAATAATAATAGAACTTTTCTTTGTCAGAGGAAAGAAAGTCTCCCTGATAACATTGAGTATACATAGTGTATAGTGTATACTACAGTGGCTCCCTAGTATATTGATGATAAAGTGTCATTTGAAAACAGGTGAATTTGTAAATGAAGTGATAAGCCTATAGAGGCAGGTGCCAGAAGTCGCCAGAAACTTACCACAGGTCAGCTGTTTTTAATAATCTTTCTGGCTTGCTAGTGTACTCGCATATAATCTAGTGATACCAGTGAATAGCAGAATACAGTGTTGTAGTAGCAACTAACCAGTATTATAATGGTACTTAGTGGAGTGGAGTGACTTTCATTAGTTTCTCTTTTCTTGAAATACCAGACGTATACTGTGAATTTCATATAACCTGTAGTTACCAGCGGTCGCAATATACACAACGAGAAGCAATTATTACTACAGAAAAAGCGTCTTTCCTCCAAAAAATTTCCACCAGTCAACTATAATGATAATATAGCATTTGTTGTGGAGGAGACGGAAAAAACCTAGAAAAGATAGATACAGTGATCGATAAACAAGGGTTGAGGCTCGACCGTTCGTCATTGTAGGAGCTGCCAGCAGTCACCGGTTCTTCAACACGCAAGTTATACTTTTGTATTAATCAAATCACATATTACTTGGGTAGATAATTTCCAGTAGATCCTTCATGTTCTAGCCCAAATCACCGACCAGTATGTTTTAAATAAGTGACCCACTGATCAGTTCACACTGGTTCCGAACCCTTGACTGGTTGAACCCTCAACTGGTCTGAACCCTTGACCGGTTTCAAATGGATTCGTTGGACAATAAAGCAGACTGTAAACGGATAGAGTTGTAGGAGCCCTTATCAAACACAAACAATAAATATAAAATCAGGAACGTACACCAGTAAGCTGCCCTAATATACAAGTACAGTTAGAAATGGAAATACAAATAGCTAGAGCTTCACTTTAAGGAGGTTATTAATAGAGTATTCAAGAGGTTGCTAGTAGAATTACAGTAAATCAACCATTCAAATCATTATGAAGCTCTGTGTAGTCTGCAGTCAATCAAACAAACGGGCTTCCACATGGATAAATTGTCATTTTTGTGAAAATTGGTGCCACGCCCCTTGTGCAGATATCCAAGAACTAGCTACAAGCAGTATAAAATCAGGAAGTGTTTTTGCGAATGCCTAAATGAGATAAATCTGTGGACTAAAATCACATTGGTATTAAAAGAGGATAACATCAAAGCTGCTTTCATAGAAAACCTGGAAGCATTCTACAACAGATGGGAACATAAAAAGTCTGGGCTGGATGGCACTGCCCATGATGCTGGCCATGTAGTCAGAAACTGTAAGGCTGGAGGTGCTGTCCTGGTAGTCAGTAAATGTGGGGCCGATAGTGCTGTCCTGGGAGACAGTAATGGTGAAGCTGGAGGTGCTGTCCTGTGTGACAGTAATGGTGAAGCTGGAGATTTTGTCCAGGTAGTCAGGAAATATACGCATGAGGGAATGCATATAAATTACCACATGGGAGACAGGAGCTGTAGTGGGGAAACAAGTGTAGTCAAAGATAAGACAAAACCAATATTGCAAACTAGTAATACCACAGGAAATAGCAAACAAGAGGACTCCACTAGCAATAGTGAGGATGTATTACCAAAAACAACTGGTGAGAGCTCCATTGTTGATGCTAGTGAGGATAGGAATAAGACAAGTAAACATGCACCAACAGGGAATGCAGTCACAGAAACCCAAGGCAAACGGAAACCAAGCCTGTGCACATACTATGCACTTGGTATCTGCAGGCATGGGAAATCTGCAAAAACAGATGGGACGTGCAACTATGACCACCCTAGAAAATGCCGTGCCCATATGAAAATGCAAACTCCCTTCCTGTAAGCTTTTTCACCCTGAAATGTATACCAATTCAGAACAGGAAAGAAAGTGCTATAACTTAAATTGCCAAGCACACCATCTAAAGGGTATAAAAAGATACAAAACATCCAGGCCATGGGAGAACCTGGGTAGGCACAGCCACTCAAGAGGGAGAGGTTTTTTAGTGCCAGGAAGGAAAACAACTGGCAGGAAATGACAGAAATCGTACACCAAATCCAGTCATTCCTGGAGTGGAACCACAGTCGATGGCCTGCACTCCAAACCAACTGATACAGATACTAATGCCGGAAAAAAATACCCCCCCCAGTACCAACAATACCACCAGTCCGATGACATTCTTCTTTGCAAATATACAGGGTCTAAAGCCAGCAACAAACAACAAAATACCTTTCATCCGTGGACTGCTTGCAAAGGCAAATGCAATGTTCGCAGCTTTCACTGAGACCCACAAAAAGGATCATTTGGACAATGAAATAAAATATGGATCCCAGGTTACAACCTATACAGATGCAACAGAGTGAACAGGCAAAAGGGGGGAGGAGTTGGCCTGTACATCGCAGAGTCACTGGCTTGCATAGAACTGCTTAATGCCTCAAATGATGTAGTGGAAGCTTTAGCAGTAAAGATCGAGAACCAAAAACCTAGTCATTGTGGTAGTCTGCAAGCCTCCAGATGCAACATCCCAGCAATTCCAGGAACAGCTGTTAAAAATTGACCACTGTCTGGAAAATCTGCCAGCTTCTGCCCTCAATATCTTGCTCCTGGGGGATTTCAACTTAAGGAATATAGCAAATAATGTCGTTGCAGTAATAACACCAGGAGGCAGCTCTCATGAGAACTCACACACACACACGAGCTTTTAAATCTCTGCACTAAATTCAATTTAAACCAGCAAATAATAGAGCCTACTAGACTGGAGAATACACTAGACATCATCTTCACTAACAATGATGATCTGAGAAGAAATGTCACCATATCAAAAACAATATACTCAGATCACAACATAATTGAGGTTCAGACATGTATGCGCGGATCTCCAGACCGACATAATGAGATTAGTCACGAGGGAGCATTCACCAAATTCAACCTCAATAACAAAAACATAAAGTGGGACCAAGTAAACCAAGTCCTAACCAATATAAGCTGGGAAGATACACTAAGCAACACAGACCCCAACTTATGCCTAGAACAGATTAACTCGGTGGCACTCGATGTATGCACAAAGCTTATTCCTCTAAGAAAAAGGAGTAGATGTAAAATAGAAAGAGACAGGCGCTCCCTTTACAGGCGACGGAAAAGAATAACAGAGTAGCTAAAAGAGGTCAATATATCTGAAATGCGTAGGGAGACACTGGTCAGAGAAATAGAAAACATCGAACTTAAGCTAAAGGAATCTTATAGGAGTCAGGAATCGTGTGAAGAACTAAAAGCCATAAATGAAATAGAAAGAAACCCAAAGTATTTCTTCTCCTATGCCAAATCAAAGTCGAGAACAATGTCCAGTATTTGAATCCTACTTAAACAAGATGGGTCCTACACAGATGACAGCAAGGAAATGAGTGAGCTACTCAAGTCCAAATATGACTCAGTTTTTAGCAAGCCGCTAACCAGACAGAGTCGAAGATCAAAATTAATTTTTTATGAGAGAGCCACAGAATTTGGTTAACACAAGCCTATCTGATGTTATCCTGACGCCATATGACTTCGAACAGGCGATAAATGACATGCCCATGCACTCTGCCCCAGGGCCAGACTCATGGAACTCCGTGTTCATCAAGAACTGCAAGAAGCCCCTATCACGAGCTTTTACCATCCTATGGAGAGGGAGCATAGACACGGGGGTCGTCCCACAGTTGCTAAAAACAACAGACATAGCCCCAATCCACATAGGGGGCAGTAAAGCAATAGCAAAGAACTACAGACCGATAGCACTAACATCCCATATCATAAAAATCTTTGAAAGGATCCTAAGAAGCAAGATCACCACCCATCTAGAAACCCATCAATTACACAACCCAGGGCAACATGGGTTTAGAACAGGTCGCTCCTGTCTGTCTCAACTATTGGATCACTACAACAAGGTCCTAGATGCACTAGAAGACAAAAAGAATGCAGATGTAATATATACAGACTTTGCTAAAGCCTTCGACAAGTGTGACCATGGCGTAATAGCACACAAAATGCGTGCTAAAGGAATAACAGGAAAAGTCGGTCGATGGATCTATAATTTCCTCACTAACAGAACACAGAGAGTAGTCGTCAACAGAGTAAAGTCCGAGGCAGCTACGGTGAAAAGCTCTGTTCCACAAGGCACAGTACTTGCTCCCATCTTGTTCCTCATCCTCATATCCGACATAGACAAGGATGTCAGCCACAGCACCGTGTCTTCCTTTGCAGATGACACCCGAATCTGCATGACAGTGTCTTCCATTGCAAACACTGCAAGGCTCCAGGCAGACATCAACCAAATCTTTCAGTGGGCTGCAGAAAACAATATGAAGTTCAACGATGAGAAATTTCAATTACTCAGATATGGTAAACACGAGGAAATTAAATCTTCATCAGAGTACAAAACAAATTCTGGCCACAAAATAGAGCGAAACACCAACGTCAAAGACCTGGGAGTGATCATGTCGGAGGATCTCACCTTCAAGGACCATAACATTGTATCAATCGCATCGATGCTAGAAAAATGACAGGATGGATAATGAGAACCTTCAAAATAGGGATGCCAAGCCCATGATGACACTCTTCAGGTCACTTGTTCTATCTAGGCTGGAATATTGCTGCACACTAACAGTACCTTTCAAGGCAGGTGAAATTGCTGATCTAGAAAATGTACAGAGAACCTTCACGGCATGCATAACAGATAAAACACCTCAATTACTGGGAGCGCTTGAGGTTCCTGAACCTGTATTCCCTGGAACACAGGTGGGAGAGATACATGATTATATACACCTGGAAAATCCTAGAGGGACTAGTACCGAACTTGCACACAAAAATCACTCACTACAAAAGCAAAAGACTTGGCAGACGATGCAACATCCCCCCAATGAAAAGCAGGGGTGTCACTAGCACGTTAAGAAACCATACAATAAGTGTCAGGGGCCCGAGACTGTTCAACTGCCTCCCAGCATACATACCTGGAGTTTACCTGGAGAGAGTTTCGGGGGTCAACGCCCCCGCGGCCCGGTCTGTGACCAGGCCTCCTGGTGGATCAGCGCCTGATCAACCAGGCTGTTGCTGCTGGCTGCACGTAAACCAACGTACGAGCCACAGCCCGGCTGATCAGGAACTGCCTTTAGGTGCTTGTCCAGTGCCAGCTTGAAGACTGCCAGGGGTCTGTTGGTAATCCCCCTTATGTGTGCTGGGAGGCAGTTGAACAGTCTCGGTCCCCTGACACTTATTGTATGGTCTCTTAACGTGCTAGTGACACCCCTGCTTTTCATTGGGGGGATGGTGCATCGTCTGCCAAGTCTTTTGCTTTCGTAGTGAGTGATTTTCGTGTGCAAGTTCGGTACTAGTCCCTCTAGGATTTTCCAGGTGTATATAATCATGTATCTCTCCCTCCTGCGTTCCAGGGAATACAGGTTTAGAAACCTCAAGCGCTCCCAGTAATTGAGGTGTTTTATCTCCGTTATGCGCGCCGTGAAAGTTCTCTGTACATTTTCTAGGTCGGCAATTTCACCTGCCTTGAAAGGTGCTGTTAGAGTGCAGCAATATTCCAGCCTAGATAGAACAAGTGACCTGAAGAGTGTCATCATGGGCTTGGCCTCCCTAGTTTTGAAGGTTCTCATTATCCATCCTGTCATTTTTCTAGCAGGGGGATTACCAACAGATCCCTGGCAGTCTTCAAGCTGGCACTGGACAAGCACCTAAAGTCGGTACCTGACAAGCCAGGCTGTGGCTCATACGTTGGTTTGCGTGCAGCCAGCAGTAACAGCCTGGTTGATCAGGCTCTGATCCACCAGGAGGCCTGGTCACAGACCGGGCCACGGGGGCGTTGAGCCCCGGAACTCTCTCCAGGTAAACTCAAGGTAAACTCTTGTCCCCAGACACTTATTGTGTTGTCTCTCAATGTACTCGTGGCACCACTGCTTTTCATCGGGGGAATGTTGCATCTCCTTCCTAGTCTTTTGCCTTCATATGGAGTGATTTTCGTGTGCAGATTTGGTACCAATCCCTCCAGGATCTTCCAAGTGTATACTATCATGTATCTCTCTCACCTACATTCGAGGGAATACAGATTAAAGATCTTCAACGATTCCCAGGAGTTTAGGTGCCTTATCGTACTTGTGTGCCATGAGAGTTCCTTGTACATTCTTCAGGTCTGCCATGCAACCAGCCTTGAAGAAGGCCATTAGTGTACAGCAGTATTGCAGCCTAGAGAGCACAAGCAATTTGAAGAGAATGGTCATGGGTTTGGCATCCCTAGTTTAGAAAGTTCTCATTTCCCATTCTATCATTTTCCCAGCAAATGAGGTGTCACATGGGGTTTTGAAACATGGTTTGGGTAATAAACACACATGTAGGATGCTAAGTACATATCTTAGGTGAAATATATGGGAACACCTCGCCTGACCTGTCGTCTATCCTAACATCTCTACTTGAACTGACTCAAGAGTGCTTAGGGGTGAGTGGCATACAAATCATGCTAGGTCAGCAGTAACTGAATAACAGCTAGTGATTCAGACAGGAGCAGAGAATCAATAACAGTCAGTCAGTATGAGTCATTACTACTGACACCACTGGTAACTGGTACTGGTAACTGATACTACTAAGAACTCAGCAATGCTAACATATAGCATCCCCAGATACAGCTAATACAAACTACAGGCGACAGGCATACGGCTTGGGGCTGATTCCATACATTGTCACAGTACACAACAATTGAACATTATAAACATACATATGAAGAATATCAGGATGGAAGTTAATGTAATGGAATGTATTGTAATGCATTACAAGGTATGACATAGCACAATTCATAGAATGAGGCTCAACAATGGGAATATACATGAAAAGTGATAAAAAAAATGATCGATCGATCTGTATTCGTGTGTTCTACAGATTATGAGTAAGGATATATACAAAGAAAGAAGTGTTTAATAGAGAAGGCAGACTTGGTGCACTCAAATCTAGACTGTTAAATCTCAAAATTCGGAGATAATGTGGACACACAAAAAAAAATTCTTGAATATTAATAAGTTGATATTGTAGCAGACAACAAACACTTTGTGAACCATATTTTTCATCTATACAGGTTATTTACATTTAACCCCAACTCTGCTAGGGTGAGATTTACATATGCAGAATGGGTATCTCTGAAAGGGTTAAACTGTTGTACTGATGAACTCATGCCATGGTTGAGGCAGATCTGAATGGGTAGTTTCAAATTATACTTGAGGATTTCTCAATACCTGTTGTGTACATAGGGAATAACAACATTCAGGTTGATCTTCTGACTGAGTAATAGAGGTAGAGGGTACAGAGTCAGGAGGATTGTCATAGTCTGTCACACTAGTCTGGGTAGGAACATAATCACATACTAACTTCACATGATCTAAATACAATTCTTTATACTAACCAGTACTAGTTTCTCTAACCTTATACTTATTGCCATTGATATACTCAATAAGGACCAATAAACTTTTGCTTGAGCTTAGGCATTGCAGACGCTTTGTTAATTAAAGTTAGTCAGCATGACTCTCGAACCTACTTTGATTTTGGTCAGCTTTGCTCGAGTATTAGTGACTTGTAAATTCTGCTGCTGATTTATGAAGTGTTTCACCAATTCTTCTAAAAACACTGAGCTAAGCCAGAAGCTGGTACGAGTTGCTATGAAATCATCAGGGTTGTAATTTGGTTTTGGGCTAGAATATAACAATTCATAAGGCAAACATGTATCTACACCGTACAATGCATGATGTGGAGTGTCACCTATAGAAACATTGTAAGCAGAATTTGTGGCAAATTGAACATCAGGTATAACTTCATCCCAAGTTTCACTATTGGGATTGATAGTGGCTCTCAAGATATCAAGTACTTTCTTATTGGTGCACTCCACTAACCCGTTGCTGGCAGATGGTGAGGAACAATGGTAGATTTCGAGATCTTGTACAATTCAACTCAAAGTTTATTCTCTATAAGGATTACAATGCTGAGTTTACAGAAATTTGGTTATTGTGTGGTTTACATGTAGTAAAATAGTGATTACAGAGTGTACCACTAGAACGCTTAGCAAGGCTAGGCATTTCGGGCAGACTTAGTTTTATTCTTAAGGTATTACAATTGGGTTTTCCATTAGTGTCAGTAATATAAAAGTTCGGGATACATATATACACATTAAAATAAATTAATTTTTAATATAATATAAAAACAACTATCTTTGGTCTAGAGGTATTTTTTAAATAAACATCTGATAATATATACATGTTACAATAAATTATAATTAGCATCTTTGTAAAATAAATAATTCCTGACCCTACACATGGTACAACTTCTTAAGACACTACTGTGTCACTATACATAGCTATGCTAAAATAATAAATTATAAATAACATATTTGTACAATAATAAATTACAGTCAACTCCATGTCTCACGACACCCTAATGACACTCCGTGTCACATGACACTTATCCGAGTTGTGACGCTCCATCTCAGCTGTGTCCCTTGGCACCTTTTTCTCTGCGTAATGATGCTCCTACTCTCCGTGTCACACGACACCCTTTTCTCTGCGTCATACACTACTGTGTCACCCTTGACACCCAGCGACACTCACACAGCGTCTTTCTCGAGGCCAGTCACATGACTATTCAATGTACACTACAACCGTAACTTCTTTAGTGTCACACGACACCCTTTTTTTCTCAGTGTTCCACTACAGTCCTATAGCATATCTCAGTGTTACACTCCATACTTGCTTAAGTGTCACACTTTGGTCCTAGCCCAGTTCAGTGTCACACTAACCATTTCTTCACGTAGTGCCACACTAAAACAGCATCCGATGACTCCGGCCCACAGTTGATCAGCGTAGGCGGTGAGTCCGCAGACATCACTTGTCCTGTAAATACTCTCCAAGGCTGGTAGAAGTACACCGTAAGATGGTCTGGTGAGTACTATCTACCGCCTTCAAGACCAGTTGATAAATAGTGTTTGTAGAACACCATGCTGCAAGCTCACTGAATGCAGCCATCAAGTAACTGAGGCCAAAAGACTCAGTGAGCTGCGGTGAGTGCTTCCTCTAACACCAGTAGATATATATAATAAGATGGTCAGACGAATACTCTACTGCCAGTAGATGTCTACCGTGAGGTGTTCAGGTACCTACTGCTTCTAAAACCGGCTCAGCAGTCCCCACATTGGGTTTGATGACGTACCCAGTGGTACTGCCGGCCGGCAGGTTAACTATTTAACCGCTACTTTGGTAGGGGGCCGCAACACAAGGTTTACAAATTTACATGAATCTCATTACAGAATTGACCTCCATTATCCATTACTAGGGACTTGAAAGTGGTATGCCTGCAGATGATGCATTCTTCAAACACTTTAGCTACTATCTCAGCAGTCTTATCTGCAATAGGAACTAACTCACAATATTTGGTGAAATGATCTACCATAACATATAGATGTTTGTTGCCCTGGAGGGAACACTGGAAATTACTTAACAGATCTAGTGCAACTCTTTCCCATGGTTCACTAGCAGTTGGATACACCTGGACTGGATTTGGACCATTAACTTTACCTTTATGTTGCATGCAGACAGGGCCGGATTACCACATAGGCAAACGAGGCATTTGCCGCGCATTTAGGGGCCCCGCGCATTTGGGGGCCCTGCAGTCCAAGGGGTTCAGGGGCTCATCCAAGACTGCGCACATGGTGCAAGTGCAAAGGGGTCCCTACCTAAAAAGTTCAAGTGTTTGGAGAGTAAAATTGATTTTTAAAAATTAATCAAAACAAAAATAAATAATGAAATAAAATAAAATAAATATAAATGAACCTAACCATAGATGGCAACACTCAACACGCCTTTGTTTACATCAGAACAGCTGTGTTTTTCCGCTAATGGGTGAGTATGGGAGATTCCTCTCCAATTTTCTGTAGTAATTACACGTTATTTAGACTTGTACTGTGACAAATTAACTGAAGTGTTGTTGATAGACATTGATGTGTATGGATAAATGTTTGTTTTCGCCTCTAAATGATAAGGGAGGTACCTGATAGGGTTACTTGACCAGTAAAGATGCATGGACCAGTAAAGGCACATTTTTGGTAAAAATACTATGAAGAAAAACCTAAAAATGCAAACTGACTTCCGTTTGTAGGTTTTAAAAGCACTTTGTCCTGTCTTTAAGTCTTTATCATTTCAGTAACAGATCTCAATTGATTGATGTTCTACATCACTTCCATCGCAAATGCTTAGTTTTCAAATTGCGACGGAAGTGATATAGAACATCAATTAATTTACAACATATTTCCCCAGAAACACATAAGCCACATCAGAAAATCGTTGGTTGGGTGAAACTGAAAATTGTCCCTGTATTCTTTAATTCTCATGTCCTTATCTATGGTTTACATTCGCTGCCTGACCACGGTCGAGAGAGGTTGTGCGCTGCACCCCTCTGCTGTTTCAGGCGAGCTACCTTGTATCAACATGGCGCTGAGTGTGAGGAGGCGCGTAAATACTATTGGTATTGAGCTGCTTCGTGGGGCGATTTCACCCTCTTCAGTGCAAGTCTTACTCCCAACAATCATTAGGGAGACCTATGGCATCCAGGACGATGAGGTGTATGGTGTAGCCCTGAATGGGGCTTATAGAATCTTCGTCAAATTGAATTCCACGTCCGTGTATGAGTCTTTGGTGACGAGATTCCAAGACGTGAGTCTTGACGCTACTCCAGCTGTGAAGGTGCGTTTGATCGACGTATCTCGCCACTTTACGTGGGTTAAGATACGTAATGTCCCATTTGAGGCAGATGAGGCTGACGTAAGGAGTGTTTTTGAGACATATGGGACCATACATCTGGCACAAAAGGGCAAGTGGACGGCAGGTGCTTACATGGGACGTCCGGAGGGTACCTTTTCCCTGAAGATGACTCTGAGACATCCCATACCGTCTTACGTCGTGTTGGAGGACTTCAGGACGCAAGTTATGGTATCGTATGCCAGACAGAGACGTACGTGCAGAATATGTGGGGTGTACGACCATATGGCGGCAGAGTGCGTGAAGCTGAGGAGGGCGCCAGCGCAAACTGGTGAAGCACCAGTTACCAGCGTGATAGCTGTTGAGAGCCCAGTGTGAAAGCAAGGGCCTGGGCGCTTGTGGAGTGAAGAGGTGGAGGAATCCAAAGAGGAGACTGGCATGTGTGAGGTAAGCTGTGATGTAAAAGGATCTGTTACTACACAAAGGAAAAGTACAGAAGTGCAAGTGCAGGAGGAGGTGCAGGCTCTAGAGGAAGAGCTTCAGGAAGTGTTAAGGACATTGACACCGCCTGCAGAGGATGTTGTTCCTGAGCTGGTGAGAGGCACGGCGTTGCCTGTAGAGGAATGTAAGGATAAAAAACATAGCAGGGTTGACGGGCCAACTAGTAAGAGAGAGTTGTCGCCGTGTGCTGTGGAACGGGGTGTGGTGGAGGTTGAGGTTCATCGTGAGGGAACCTCAGAAGATAACATGGATGTAGAGGGCATCACGAGGAAGAGAGCGGCGGCGTCAGACTCAGATGATGTCCTGACGCCGGCGCAGAGGTCTGGGAGGAAGGAAGAGCACTGTCGAAGTAGTCATGATAAGAGGCATCGCAAAAAAGGGGGGGGGGTTGATGGTGTGAAGCCTTGTGCTGGCTCTGGGGCAGGAGGCCCTGGGATGAATGAAGAGAGGAGGAAGGGTTGGAAACTATAAAGAGGCCTTAGGTGTATGACTGTGAACGTCAATGGATTGTGTAATAGTGTGAAGAAGGAATGGTTTCGAATGTTTCTGTATAAATATAGGGTGGATGTAGTGTTCCTGCAAGAACACAATTTCAAGGAGGGAAGAGTGCTCGAGGTGGAGGGGTTTCAGGTTATGACTCTGCCATCTGCACGTCTGAAAGGTGGTGTGGGGATATTGATCAGGGAGGCGAGCCTGTTTGTGTTGCTAAGAAGTGAGGGGGGAGGGGGGGAAGAATATTGCACATGGATGGGTGGTGGATGGGGCAGAGGGTTTCTTTTGTAAGTGTGTATGCACCAGCAGAAAATGATGTGAGGGTAAAAAGGGATTTTGTATGTGAAGAACTAGTTTTCTTCTTATGTGGGTTACCTACAGTGGCCGTCGTTGGTGGAGACTGGAACTGCGTTATTAGGAGGGCTGACGTGGAACCAAAAGGGGCGGGGCACGTGTCGGCGGCCTTGTGAGATCTTTTGAGAGATATTCAGTTGCGGGATGCGGTTGGAGGAGGGGCGTGGGAGGTAGAACACACTTTTGTAAGACGGGGTTACGCTGCTAGGTTGGATAGGCTGTATATATCTCAAGGGGTTGGGTTGACATTTTTCCGTACAATAGAAGTAGCTTATTCGGATCATCGGGCGGTAGTAGCAGAGGTGGCGTGGGAGTCACTAGCAGGTATATCTAGGGGTTATTGGAAATTAAATACAAGTGTGTTAGGTGATGAGGAGGGGATAGAGGGATTTGCAACGCTGTGGGAGGGGTTAAGGGCAGAGATAAATGGGGTAGAGGATGTGGTGATGTGGTGGGATGGTGTGGCTAAAGAATGGATTAAGCAATATTACGTAAAGGAAGGGAAACGTATCAATTCTTTAAAATATGGGCTTGCTAACTATTTGGAGGATAGATTACGGGGTTGCTATGCGAGGGGGGCGGTGGCGGGCAATTATCCCACGGATGATATTATGGCAATTAAAGGGAGACTGCGTGAGGTACAGGATGAGAGGTTCCAAGCGGTGCGGGTACAGGCGGGGGTGGAAGAGGTGTTATGGGGCGATAGACCTTCATCGTGCGTATTGCGTAGGCAGAAACAAAGACAGCAGGCAATGACTATTCCATGGTTGGAGGTTCATGAGTCGATAGGAGGGTATAGGGAGGGGCAGGTCATACAAGCTACGGAAGGAATGGGGGCATTTGCTGACAAGTGGTATGAGAAGTACTGGCAACGAGAAGGGGTAGAGGATGGGGTTTTAGAACAGGTGTGTGGGAGTGTGGTATGTCAGTTGCGTAACAGTGATAGGGAAGCACTGGGTGGGGAAATAACTGAGGGAGAAATATGGAGGGCTTTAAGTGGAATGCGAAAGGGCAAAGCACCGGGAATTGATGGACTCCCGGCAGAGTTTTATCAGCAGCATTGGGAATTAATGAGGCGTTTTTTGGTTAGGTTATTAAATTGCATGAAGGAGAGAGGTGAGCTGGGTGAGAAGCAGGCAACGGCTGTCGTTGTATTGGTACCGAAAGGTAAGGGGCAGCATACGCTTCGGGATTACCGGGCGATCTCGTTGTTATGCGCAGATTATAAATTGTTTGCGAAGATTTTGGGAAATCGGGTCAAGTGTGTGGTGGGGCGGGTAGTATCAAAAACTCAGTTTGGTTTGCCAGGGAGGTCCATGGTGGAGGGGCATGGGTTACTTAGGGATTTCGTGGAGGCAAAAGGGGGGGGGAGGGAGGGAGGTTTGGTGGCGCTCGATTGGCAAGGGGCATACGATAGAGTGGATAGGAAAGCATTAAAAGCCATCCTCAGGGGTCAGGGGTTTGGGGATGAAATAATGGGTTGGGTTGAGGCGTTGTATGGAGGTGCAATAGCGAGGGTACAGATTAATGGTCGATTGGGTGAGAAGATTGTAATGGGTAGGGGAATTAGGCAGGGGTGTCCTATGTCACAATTATTGTTTGCGTGCATACAGGACCCCTTTTATAGATTGGTGGAGCAGCGTATGTGTCACGTAGAGGGACCAGGGTGTGAGGTTGCGAGGGTTTGGCCAGTTTTAATTGGGTATGTGGATGATACAACTGTTCTGATCAGGGAGGGGATGTCAATGGACACATTAGACGGGGTAGTAAAAATGTTCGCAGGGGCAACTGGTATGAGGGTAAATTCAGATAAATCCATGGTTATGGGGTTAGGGGCTTGGGCCGGTAGGGTTGATTGGGGTAGTGCAGTTGTGGGGAGGCAGGTGAATTCGTTAAAAATTTGCGGTCTGATTTATGCAGACGATCTAACTGTGGCACGCACGGAAAACTCGATTAGGATGGTAGAAAGGATTCAGGGACGCTTGGGTGCATTGCGACCTTATCATTTGACCCTTGTGCAGCGTGCCATTGCTATTAATATCTTACTGTATTACAAAGTATGGCACGTGGCAGCCGTGTTCCCATTAACTGGGCCAGCAATAACGAACATACTTAGGAAGGTTTTTAAATTCTTGTGGGGTTCGAGCTGTGATTGGATTAAAAGGGATGTGGTAATGTTACCTGTAAGTAAGGGGGGGCTGGGATTGCTGGACCTAAAGCGGAGGGTCAAATGTGTCTTCATTAAAAGGGAGGTGATGAGGGAAAGTGTGGGTGGGGGGGGTTTGGCCAGGATCCATAACAGATTGCAACGGATGTATACAGGAGTTGAGTTGCATGAGTGTGAAACTGTGTTGAGGGCTCTGGCGTGGGATCGAGAGCCAGCAAAGGTTAAAATAGGTAGGTTGTGTAGATTGTTAGCCGGGAGGGTTGTAGCGCCTGTAGAGGGAATTTTCCCCATGTATGCATGGGGAAGTATATGGAATAGGTTGAGTAGGATGAGGTTGCAACCTCGTGTTCAGGATGTCATGTATCGTTTTCTGCACGGCATTTTACCGTCGGGTGTGGTTCTACGGGATAGACGCGTCGTTGACGGGGGGGAGTGTGGGATATGTGGTGGGGAGGAGTCGGCTTTTCATGTAGTATATTTTTGTGATGGAATGAGGAGTGTCAAGGGGTGGTTAAGTAGGGTGATAAATAGGATAGGAGGTAAAGGAATTTCTGTATTGAGAACATTAAGTCTCGACGTGGGGGGTTGGGAGGAAAGTGTAATCAGAGCTGTGGGATACATTATGGCAGATTATATCTATATAGTGTGGGGATTGCGGGGGAAACAGGTTACTGAGGTGAAGAGGAGGGTGTTAGCGATAACGTTCTATAAAACGGTATGCAGAAATAAGGAAATTTATGGGAGGAGGTGGGTGAAGGATTTTTCAGAGGGATATAGGCAACTTACGTTACAGGTTTTATTAGACTTGTAATATACGGGGGAGGGGAGGGTACGATTGGAAAGTGTTGCTGGGGTAGGGAAGTCATGGGTGAAAACAGGGTCGCCTCCCTGGTAATGGATGACAACAAATGTTTGCGTGAGTGGTGGATGAATGATGCGTGAGTGAATATGTGAACCACGGGTGCTGGCACCTGTGGAGCTGGCCAGTTTTTTTGTGTGACATGGACTATACACTATTCATATAGTACTCCTGTTCCTTCAAGGTAGTAGTGATGATGGATAAGGTATTCAAGGGGGGGGGTTGCCTACATCACTGTGCATAGCGAGGGTAGGGCAGCATATTGATTGGAAGTGATGGACAGTTGCTTGTCCAGTGTGTTAGTATTATGTGTAGATAATACGCATATTATTGTATGTAGCGAGATGGGACTACATGCAAGTTGGACTTGTACTATGAGAATTATTCTCTAACGCCTGATGTGTGAAGGCTGATTGATCAACTGTGATCCATTCAAATTAGATTTATTATTATGTTATCTATGTACATAGCAGTCTTAAGTCATATTATTATGTTATCTATGTACATAGCAGTCTTAAGTCATATTATTATGTTATCTATGTACATAGCAGTCTTAAGTCATATTATTATGTTATCTATGTACATAGCAGTCTTAAGTCATATGATGTGAGTTGTGTTTAGGTGCAGTTGTCACAAAAATTTTGTTTTGTTTTGTCTGTGTTAGGGAAGTATGTGGAATTTTTTGTGTGTAGCCGCTACATGGCTGGGGTTTATACTTTATACCTTTGTATTCTGTGATGTTTTTCATAATATACAGTCTTATTTATATACTATGTTGCATGAATAGGGTTTACATGCTAAGACTGCACATAAGTTGCCTTTGAGAGTTGACATTCAATATTGCAACCTTCTTAGAACATTAAGCTTTTGGGGTTTTCTTTCACCAGGTTGAGGTGTCATTGTGTTAAGTAATGACATGTATCCCATTTCATTGTTATTAATATTTTGTGTCTAAGATGTTACTGTATCACTCATGATAGTGTAATTCCTATGTATCCTTTAATGTTAAGTTAAGATGCAGTCAGGTTGGTGATGGTTATATTTGCGAGAGGGGGGGGTGAAATTGTGTCAAAAGTTTCAGCCTTCACAGGTATATGACTGGTATAACTGGGTGTACATGGTGTGTGGTATTAGGGTGTCAGAACACTTCGTCTGTTGTAATCATTTTTGTAAGGGTGAATTGGGAATTTGTGATTTAACTCATTATGTGTACCTTTTAATATAATTTCCACCTTGTATTGTAATGTTTTAAATAAAATATAAAAAAAAACATCTATGGTGGTAGGCCATATATCATGCAAAACATAATGATTAGTTTAGTTATGAAAATGGTAATATAAATACCATTGTGTATTGTTCTTGGACTCGGTATGATTTCTGTTTAAGTAAACTGGAGATCAAGGAGGATGAATTAGTAAAATTTTCGTAGCCCAAATCACTAACCTAATCTATGGTAAAAGTTCTGTATATGACTCCTTTCTGGTAATGTTTTGAATTTTTAGATGCGCAGCCAGAGGAAAGGGGGCTACAAGGGCCATATCCCCCCAATTGACAGAATTTTTTTTTTTAATAATAATTAAAAAATTAATAATAATTGATAATGAAAAATTTGTATTTGCATGATTACAGACAGTGATACATCCTCATTATGGCATCTCGTGAACGTGATGTTGGACGTTCTTATGTGAGTGGGTCACAGAAAAGAAAGAAGAAAATTCAAGAAGAAGAACAGAAAAAGAAAGATATAGGAAGCTGCAGAAAGATCACAGACATGCTCACGAAAACAGTTTCTGATGTTACCAGTACAGTTCAATCTGCAGATACGTCAGATCATACAGGAAGCCCTCCCTCCATTATTTCTCAGCCAGTATCTACTTCTTTTGTGTCTCCTCTCAATGTCTCAACGTACATTTCATCCACAGGATTTGTCTTATAAGATCCTGCCTCATGGCCAAATGTAATCCCAGATTCTCTACGTAATGCTTTCATTGCAGAAAACTTCAGTCAAACTCTGAACATTGACTTTAGGAAATCAGCAAGGATTTATGATGATGGAAGTCGTCGTTGTTTAAAGTCATCTATGTTTTATAGGAAGCTTGCAAATTCAGAAACTGTGAAAAGATCATGGATGGTATACTCTGAAAACTCAGGAAAAGTGTACTGTTCAGCATGCAAGCTATTTTCTACCAAAGAAAATACCTTCACACAGGGGTTCAATGACTGGAAAAATTCCAAACGTTTCGAGGAACATGAAAACAGCACCACTCACAGGAGCTGCATTTTAGCCAGTGTATTTCGTGCACAGAAAAAAGGCTTCTTGGATTCTCATTTGGAAAATCAAACTGGAAAAGAGCACACTTATTGGAGAAAAGTTCTAGAAAGAGTTGTTGCTGTTGTAAAATTCTTAGCTCTAAGAGGACTTGCTTTCCGTGGAGAAAATGAGGTTTTTGGTTCTGAAAACAATGGCAGTTTCTTAGGGATCATAGAACTGTTAGCACAATTCGATCCATTCTTAGCAAATCATGTGTCACGCCTTGGGAATGCAGGAAGAGGCACTGTATCTTACATGTCATCTACTATATGCAATGAATTTATTGAACTGATGACTAAGAAGGTCCTCAATAACATCATAGAAGCTGTGAAAACTGCAAAATACTTTGCGATAAGTGTAGATTCAACACCAGATATTTCACATACAGATCAATTGACATTCATTGTTCGTTTTGTCGACTCCAGTGGTAAGCCTGTAGAGCGCTTCATAAAATTCATTCCTCTTTCAGGCCATGATGGAGAAACAATGATGAATGTAGTACTGGATACTCTGCTTGAACATGATCTCTCTATTATGGATTGCCGTGGCCAGAGCTACGACAATGCAAGTAACATGTCGGGTAAATATAATGGATTGCAAGCCCATATCAAGCAAATCAACCCACTTGCTGAATATGTGCCCTGCTCAGCACATTCTCTTAATCTTGTTGGGTCATGTGCTGCGGAGTATTGTGTCGCTGCAGTTTCATTTTTTGGACTTTTACAAGCACTCTTTAATTTTTTCTCTGCTTCAACGCATCGGTGGAGTATACTCACGTCAACCATTCATGGAGATGTCATCAAATCATTATCAACAACAAGGTGGTCAGCGCAGCATGATGCAACACATGCTTTGAAAGACAGCTTTGTTGAAATACGTTCTGCTTTGATCCAAATAGCAGAGGATGAAGACCAGACAGCAACTACAAGAAGCGAAGCAGCCAGCTTAGCATCAAAATTAGAAGATTTTGAATTGGCCTTACTCTGTGTGCTTTGGGACTGTATACTGAAACGGTTAAATGCCACGAACGAGACACTTCAGAAAATTGAAATTGAAATTGCTACTTGTGCTAACCTCTATGCAGGCTTAGTGGAATTTGTAAGCTCACTTCGCAATGATGAAGCTTTTGAAATGTTTGAAGAGAAATCTAAACTGCTGGTGAAAGACTACAGTTACCGGGCTGATCATCAGCGGTCAAGGAAGAGGAAACGCAATTTTGAAGAGCCAGACAATGAAATTGTGTTGCTACCAAGGCAGAAATGTAAGACAGCTACATACTTCGTCATTCTGGATTCACTGATTACAGAATTGGTGAAAAGAAAAGAAATCTACCAGAATCTCAATGACAAGTTTGGATTTCTGTTCAAAATTACTACTATGCCAGATGCAGAATTGAGAGAAGCTGCATTAAGTTGCAACAACACCTTTCAGCAGATGTTCAGGACACATTTGTTGAAGAAATAGGTCATTTTTCTGGGTATATGAATCAGATTAAAGCTCCACCTGAAAAATGTGCACCCTCAGCTGCTTTGAAACATTTAAGAAATGCAGGTATCTCAGAATCATTTTACCAACATGGCGCTGCAGAGCTACAGGCGCATCAACACTGTTTGCGTTGAGTTGACCCGTGGGGCTGTCACTGGAGCCACGATGGACTTGTTACTACCGGCGATTATCCGTGATACCTACGGTATCGCTAATGAAGAGATATGTGGTGTAGCACTTAATGGGATGACACGGATCTTCGTTAAAATGACGTCAGCAAATGTTTATGAAGCGGTGGTGGATAAGTATCAAGAGACCATTATAGCCGTCAATTCAGCTGTATCAGTATGTCTACATGATGTATCACGACACTACACATGGGTTAAAATAAGGAATGTGCCTTTTGAGGCGAATGAATTTGTTATAAAAGATGAACTACGTAATTATGGTACGGTTCATATGGCCTTTGCAGGTCGGTGGGCCGCTGGACCTTATGCTGGAAGTTTGGTGGGAACATATTCAGTCAAAATGACCTTACGCCATCCCATACCGTCCTATATTATGTTGCAAGCATTTCGAACTCAAGTATATGTAACATATGCGGGGCAACGTCGTACGTGTCGGCTGTGTGGATCGTATGACCACATAGCGGCACAGTGTGGTAAGCGTCGTGGGAATCTCCAAATATCGCAACAGCAACAACCGGAAGAGGTCGAGGAAGTTGAGGGACGAGAACAGTCTTATGCTCACCCGTCTCGACAACGGACATCTTGGAGTGAAGAGGTAGAAAAAGCACAGGAGAATGCTTTGGAGGATGCAAAACAGCGAGAAGAATCACCATCACTGGATATAAATAAAGTATTTGAAGAGACTCTGCCCACTATGGGGGACGAGGATGTAGCGGCGTCTTTAGTGAAGGCACTGGATGTATTGTTAGATGAGTCGATCGTCAACCGTGTGGAGGAACCAGGTGCAAATTTGGGATCGGTTGAGCATCATGGTGAGGCGACGGATGAAAGCATTGAGTCTGGGGTGTCGCATGGTATGATGGTAAATATAGCAGAAGTGGAGGTGCATCATGATAGTACTAAAGAAATCCCAATGCAGGTGGAGGGTAGGACGCGAAAGCGAACTGCGACCCCACCAGACTCAGACGACGTGCTTACTCCTGCCCAAAGGCCAGGGAAAAAGTCTTGGGCGGATGTACAAAGGAAAGGGAACAGTGAATCCACGAAACAAGAGTTTATCAAGGTGATTCCCAAAAAAGGGGAGAGGGATAGAGGTGTAAAATGTATAAGTGAAAAGTCTATACCTAGAACCAAAGGAAAATCCCATTAATTGAATTTAAGGTTTTGACAATAAATATTAACGGTTTGAGATCTGAGCGGAAGCGAAATTGGTTTAATGAATTTTTGGTGCGTCTAGATGTGGATGTGGTATTTATCCAAGAACACAATTACAGAATGGATATGAGTTAGAATTAGATGGTTACGATGTGTATATGGAATATGCGACGAGGTTAAAAGGAGGCATCGCCATTCTGGTAAAGGAAAATAGCCCGTTTGTAGTACGCCATAGTGAAAGGGGGGAGGGGAGAGTGATTAGGGTGGATGGTTTATGGGGTAGAGTACATATAAGTTTTGTAGGTGTATATGGGCCGGCCGAGGGAGATGTACGACTTAAAACTCATTTTGTTTACCTGGAGTTTACCTGGAGAGAGTTTCGGGGGTCAACGCCCCCGCGGCCCGGTCTGTGACCAGGCCTCCTGGTGGATCAGCGCCTGATCAACCAGGCTGTTGCTGCTGGCTGCACGCAAACCAACGTACGAGCCACAGCCCGGCTGATCAGGAACTGTCTTTAGGTGCTTGTCCAGTGCCAGCTTGAAGACTGCCAGGGGTCTGTTGGTAATCCCCCTTATGTGTGCTGGGAGGCAGTTGAACAGTCTCGGGCCCCTGACACTTATTGTATGGTCTCTTAACGTGCTAGTGACACCCCTGCTTTTCATTGGGGGGATGGTGCATCGTCTGCCAAGTCTTTTGCTTTCGTAGTGAGTGATTTTCGTGTGCAAGTTTGGTACTAGTCCCTCTAGGATTTTCCAGGTGTATATAATCATGTATCTCTCCCTCCTGCGTTCCAGGGAATACAGGTTTAGAAACCTCAAGCGCTCCCAGTAATTGAGGTGTTTTATCTCCGTTATGCGCGCCGTGAAAGTTCTCTGTACATTTTCTAGGTCGGCAATTTCACCTGCCTTGAAAGGTGCTGTTAGAGTGCAGCAATATTCCAGCCTAGATAGAACAAGTGACCTGAAGAGTGTCATCATGGGCTTGGCCTCCCTAGTTTTGAAGGTTCTCATTATCCATCCTGTCATTTTTCTAGCAGATGCGATTGATACAATGTTATGGTCCTTGAAGGTGAGATCCTCCGACATAATCACTCCTAGGTCTTTGACGTTGGTGTTTCGCTCTATTTTGTGGCCAGAATTTGTTTTGTACTCTGATGAAGATTTAATTTCCTCATGTTTACCATATCTGAGTAATTGAAATTTCTCATCGTTGAACTTCATATTGTTTTCTGCAGCCCACTGAAAGATTTGGTTGATGTCCGCCTGGAGCCTTGCAGTGTCTGCAATGGAAGACACTGTCATGCAGATTCGGGTGTCATCTGCAAAGGAAGACACGGTGCTGTGGCTGACATCCTTGTCTATGTCGGATATGAGGATGAGGAACAAGATGGGAGCTAGTACTGTGCCTTGTGGGACAGAGCTTTTCACCGTAGCTGCCTCGGACTTTACTCTGTTGACGACTACTCTCTGTGTTCTGTTAGTGAGGAAATTATAGATCCATCGACCGACTTTTCCTGTTATTCCTTTAGCGCGCATTTTGTGCGCTATTACGCCATGGTCACACTTGTCGAAGGCTTTTGCAAAGTCTGTATATATTACATCTGCATTCTTTTTGTCTTCTAGTGCATTTAGGACCTTGTCGTAGTGATCCAGTAGTTGAGACAGACAGGAGCGACCTGTTCTAAACCCATGTTGCCCTGGGTTGTGTAACTGATGGGTTTCTAGATGGGTGGTGATCTTGCTTCTTAGGACCCTTTCAAAGATTTTTATGATATGGGATGTTAGTGCTATTGGTCTGTAGTTCTTTGCTGTTGCTTTACTGCCCCCTTTGTGGAGTGGGGCTATGTCTGTTGTTTTTAGTAACTGAGGGACGACCCCCGTGTCCATGCTCCCTCTCCATAGGATGGAAAAGGCTCGTGATAGGGGCTTCTTGCAGTTCTTGATGAACACAGAGTTCCATGAGTCTGGCCCTGGGGCAGAGTGCATGGGCATGTCATTTATCGCCTGTTCGAAGTCATTTGGCGTCAGGATAACATCGGATAGGCTTGTGTTAGTCAAATTTTGTGGCTCTCTCATAAAAAATTCATTTTGGTCTTCGACTCTCAGTCTGGTTAGCGGCTTGCTAAAAACTGAGTCATATTGGGACTTGAGTAGCTCACTCATTTCCTTGCTGTCATCTGTACAAGATGTATTAGTATATCATCTACGTAGTTTACCAAATGTAGCGATAATAGGGGGAGACTGGAATTGTGTAATACGACGAAAAGATGTGGAGCCTCGAGGAGCGGGTTGTTGCTTGGGGTTCCTGGGAGATTTATTGACGAGTGTGGGTTTAATGGATGTGTGTGGGGGGGTGGCAATGTGGAGCATACTTTCATTAGACGAGATTATGCGGCGAGATTAGATAGAATGTACGTGTCTAGTGCGGTTACAGTGCGGAGAGTGAGTGTGATAAATGTGGTTTTTTCGGATCATAGAGGAGTTGTAATGGATGTAGATATTGAGGGTGTGCCTAGAAGGGGTCCGTCATTTTGGAAATTAAATGTAAAGTTATTGAAGAGAGAGGAAAGTCGTTTGTCTTTTGGGCATATGTGGGAACGCCTTGTGGTTGAAGCACCTGGAGATGTGGCTTTGGTTAATTGGTGGGAAATGATAGCCAAAAAGCGAATTAAGGAATTTTATATTAGTCAGGGAGTGAGATATAATCAGTTACAGTATGGTTTCCAACGATATTTAGAGGGGCAGTTGCGTGACTGCTATGTACAAGCGAATGCTAATTATCCTGTTACAGAAATTGAACGAATTAAGGAGCAACTACGAAATTTACAAAACGAAAGGTTTGATGGGGAAAGGCTTAAGGGTGGAATCGAAGAGGTTTTGTGGGGAGATCGGCCATCGGCGTGTGTGTTGAGGAATCAACACAGACGTCGCAAAGCAATGGAGTTAATGGGGTTGAATGTCCAGGTAGGTATGCAGGGGTATAGAGTGAATCAGGTGTTGACGACGACAGAGGGTATGAGTGGGTATATTGATGCTTGGGTTAAATTGAAAATGCAAAGTGTTGGAATAAGTGAAATTGCATTGCAGTCAATCGGTAGGTTTGTGTGTTGTGAGCTGGAGGAGCATGATCGTTTGATGTTGGGAGGGCCGATAACAGAGTGTGAGACTTGGGAGGCTTTATCTGGGGCGCAATTGGGTAAGGCGCCAGGAATAGATGGGTTGCCCAGCGACTTTTATATTCAAAATTGGAATGTTTTAAAGGGGTTTTTGGTACGTTTATTCAATATCATGAAGCGGGATGGGGTTTTAGGGGAACAACAAAGGTTGGCTGTAGTCGTCCTAGTTCCTAAAGGCGAGCCATTAACGGTTAAAGATTATCGTGCAATCTCGTTATTATGTGGGGACTATAAAATTTTTGGAAGGATCTTGGCCAACAGAATAAAAAAAGTCCTGGGCAAAGTGATTGACAAGGGACAATATGGGGTGCCGGGCAGGTCTATGTATGAAGGTCACGGTATGATTAGAAGTTTTATTGAAGAAAGAGTAAGATTGGGAGGGGGGGGTATTGGCTATAGATTGGGAGGCGGCATATGATAGTGTGGAACGGGAGACGTTATGGAAGATAATGAGATGGCAGGGGTTTGGGGCGGAAATTATATCATGGGCCAAATTAATGTATAAAGAGGCATCTTTGCGTGTGCAGGTGAATGGGAGGTTGGGAGATCGGATTCAGATGGGAAGGGGTTTGCGTCAAGGTTGTCCCCTTTCACAAAATTTTTTTGCTTGTTTTCAAGATCCCTTTTATAGAGGGATAAGGGTTTTATTGGAAGCAAATGGGATGGGTAATGTAAGGGGTGTGGGAGCGGGCATTGTTGGATATGTCGACGACACGACGATTTTGGTGAGAGAAAACATGGATTTGATTCGGGTAGAAAAGTTAGTGAAAGTTTTTGAAAAGGCTACTGGCATGACGATCAACATGGGGAAAACAAAGTATATGAATCTTGGAAAAGGGTCGCGTGAGGAAGGAATGGTAGCTGAAAGGTGGGAAAGGGTGGACCAAATAAAGATATGTGGGATCGTTTATGTAAATGATATCAAGTCAGCACAACAAATAAATTCCGTGCGTATCGTTGATAGTGTTCTGAAACGTCTTAGTGGGTTAAGAGCTGCTAATTTAAGTTTGCAACAAAGGGTGATAACAACGAATGTGCTATTATATAGTAAACTATGGCATGTTACGGTAATATTTCCGATACTTCGTTGTGAATTAAAAAGGTTACAAAAAAGTGTTTTTAGATTCATTTGGGGAACAGGGAGCGAATGGTTAAGTAGAGCGGTTGTCACACTCCCCGTTGGCCGTGGAGGGCTGGGTCTTATAGATGTCGAAAAGAGGATAATAAGTATGTATTTAAAACATAGTTATAAGCGGGAGGGGGGGGCAAAAGAAGACGGTCTTCATAGGATACATCAGGATATGCGACGGTGGTGGGGGGGTCGGGAGTTCATGATGGGTTTACCTGGAGTTTACCTGGAGAGAGTTCCGGGGGTCAACGCCCCCGCGGCCTGGTCTGAGACCAGGCCTCCTGGTGGATCAGAGCCTGATCAACCAGGCTGTTGCTGCTGGCTGCACGCAAACCAACATACGAGCCACAGCCCGGCTGATCCGGAACTGACTTTAGGTGCTTGTCCAGTGCCAGCTTGAAGACTGCCAGGGGTCTGTTGGTAATCCCCCTTATGTGTGCTGGGAGGCAGTTGAACAGTCTCGGGCCCCTGACACTTATTGTATGGTCTCTTAACGTGCTAGTGACACCCCTGCTTTTCACTGGGGGGATGGTGCATCGTCTGCCAAGTCTTTTGCTTTCGTAATGAGTGATTTTCGTGTGCAAGTTCGGTACTAGTCCCTCTAGGATTTTCCAGGTGTATATAATCATGTATCTCTCCCTCCTGCATTCCAGGGAATACAGGTTTAGGAACCTCAAGCGCTCCCAATAATTGAGGTGTTTTATCTCTGTTATGCGCGCCGTGAAAGTTCTCTGTACATTTTCTAGGTCGGCAATTTCACCTGCCTTGAAAGGTGCTGTTAGTGTGCAGCAATATTCCAGCCTAGATAGAACAAGTGACCTGAAGAGTGTCATCATGGGCTTGGCCTCCCTAGTTTTGAAGGTTCTCATTATCCATCCTGTCATTTTTCTAGCAGATGCGATTGATACAATGTTATGGTCCTTGAAGGTGAGATCCTCCGACATGATCACTCCCAGGTCTTTGACGTTGGTGTTTCGCTCTATTTTGTGGCCAGAATTTGTTTTGTACTCTGATGAAGATTTAATTTCCTCATGTTTACCATATCTGAGTAATTGAAATTTCTCATCGTTGAACTTCATATTGTTTTCTGCAGCCCACTGAAAGATTTGGTTGATGTCTGCCTGGAGCTTTGCAGTGTCTGCAATGGAAGACACTGTCATGCAGATTCGGATGTCATCTGCAAAGGAAGACACGGTGCTGTGGCTGACATAATTGTCTATGTCGGATATGAGGATGAGGAACAAGATAGGAGCTAGTACTGTGCCTTGTGGAACAGAGCTTTTCACCGTAGCTGCCTCGGACTTTACTCTGTTGACGACTACTCTCTGTGTTCTGTTAGTGAGGAAATTATAGATCCATCGACCGACTTTTCCTGTTATTCCTTTAGCGCGCATTTTGTGCGCTATTACGCCATGGTCACACTTGTCGAAGGCTTTTGCAAAGTCTGTATATATTACATCTGCATTCTTTTTGTCTTCTAGTGCATTTAGGACCTTGTCGTAGTGATCCAGTAGTTGAGACAGACAGGAGCGACCTGTTCTAAACCCATGTTGCCCTGGGTTGTGTAACTGATGGGTTTCTAGATGCGTGGTGATCTTGCTTCTTAGGACCCTTTCAAAGATTTTTATGATATGGGATGTTAGTGCTATTGGTCTGTAGTTCTTTGCTGTTGCTTTACTGCCCCCTTTGTGGAGTGGGGCTATGTCTGTTGTTTTTAGTAACTGTGGGACGACCCCCGTGTCCATGCTCCCTCTCCATAGGATGGAAAAGGCTCGTGATAGGGGCTTCTTGCAGTTCTTGATGAACACAGAGTTCCATGAGTCTGGCCCTGGGGCAGAGTGCATGGGCATGTCATTTATCGCCTGTTCGGGTCTTCATAAACGTGAGGGATCACTCACAAATTAAATTGAGAAATCTTGATAGGGCAGATGGTAAGGCTCTGGTAGCGGCGGTAGAAGGAGTTTATCCGACGTATGATTGGCATAATATTTGGGGGCGTTTAAATAAATTGCGTTTAAAACCTAAAGTCAGAGAAGTTATGTATAGATTTTTACATGGAATCTTGCCGTCAGGAATGGTTTTATTCTATAAGAGAATACGAGAGGATGGGGAATGCAAGGATTGTGGAGGATTGGCGACTATTTATCATACGGTATATTTTTGTGATTGTATTGAACTTATAAGGGTTTGGATGGGTAAGGTTTTAAGGTTAGTGGGGGGAGGGGGTTTGCAGGTTTTGAGGGTTTTAAGTTCAGATATAACTGGGGTGAATAAAAGGGTTGAGAATGCAATTGGGTATATGATTACGGATTATATATACATGATGTGGGCTATGAGGGAGGCGGACGTGCGTGCAAGAATTAATGCATTGGCAGCAACTTTTTATAGGACACAGTGTAGAAATAAAGGGGTGTATGGAGGGAGATGGGAGAGAGATTTTAGTGAGGGTTATCGAAATTTAACATTAAGGGATTTATGGGATTTGCAAAATGGGTAAGGGGATACGACGGGCTATTTTCCTAGACTTGGGTGTGAGCATGGAGAGCTGTTTATATGGATGTATAATTGAGTTTTGATATCTAGAGGCAATAGGGTTATTGCCCCGAGGGTTTCAGCAACTACACAGTTATCATTTAGAAAGGTGTAGCACTACGATTGCATATTTTATCATGTATAAATCATTTCAAGGACTTTATGATGAAAATTTTCAATGAGACTCAAATATGTTATAGGTGTCTTTACTGTTTTTGATTCAATTGTAAGTGGTAAAAAGTGTTTCCTAGCATATAACAATTGGTTTTTATTTTATGTTATATTTTATGCTGTGTTACAGTGTGCTTTTCAGTAATATTATATTACATGTAACTAGTTGCATTATTTTTCTTTGTTTTGCTGAGATGTAAAATATCACATCGTAGTTTTGTTTTGTTATATTGGATGTTTTTATAGTGACTTTTAGTATTATCCCGTTTCCTTCTTTGAATACTAAATACCTATGTATGTTAAGATCTCGTGATAATCGCCAATATTAATGTTTTGAGTATCGTGGTGCTCTGTTAAGCACCTGAGATCTTAGAATAAGTCTTGCATACGTGTTTGACAGGCAGAAACCCCACCTAGTATGTGCTTGATGTAGTCTCATGTAGTGTAACGTGTGTGCTTGTGTGTGTCATTGTGCGTGTTTGTTTGTTTTGTTTATCTCTGTTTTATTGTACAATCTTCATAATTTCCAGTGTTTGATGTTTGGTAATATGTAACCTTGTTAGAGATGTTCTTTAACAAATAAAACAATATTACTGTAATGTATAGTGTTGTGTGTGAGTGTATTATCACTGTAATATACGGTGTGTTGTGTGTGAGTGTAATACCAATGTAACATACGGTGTGGTTGTTTGAGTGTGTATTACCACTGTACTGTATGGTGTCGTTATTAGGTCTTGGGTTAAGTGCGATTCTAGTGCAGTAATCTGTTGTCGTGTATCTTTTTAATATATTTCTGTCATTTGTTTTAAATAAAATATAAAAAAAAAAATCTCAGAAACCTTCCCTAATGTTGACATAGTGTATCGCCTTTACCTTAACACTTCCAGCTACTAACTGTGAAGGAGAACGTTCATTTTCTGTTTTGAAAAGAGTGAAAAACCAGCTCCGTTCAACAATGAGCCAAGACAAATTGTGTAACCTAGCCTTGTTGACCATTGCATCTGATCTAACAAGAAATATTGATTTTCAGAATATAATTGGTGATTTTGCCAATATGAAATCCAGAAAAAAGTTTATTTAAGAAGTGCCTGTGAATATAAACAATTCTTTACTTTCTTGAGTTTATATGATTTGATAGTCTTATGCATGATGCAATGATAACAATAATGGTCATTGATTTATAAAGGGAATAATAGTGCTGTAGTGGTTATGCTGAATATAATAGGTACATGATGTCACTACTTTAATAGCCTAATCTAGAAATACTATGCTGTCTTGAGTTTATTCTCTTTAAAATGCATGATTTAACAAGATAGTTATAATGGCTGTTGGTAAATGGTTTTGGTTGTCTTGATGTACTTTCCCTATTAAATTTAATCTAAATAGCCAGAATGTATTTAATTAGACCTTAAACAGGCTCACACCGACCCCCCCCCCATCCCCAAGCTGGAAGGGGTCGCTTCCCTTACCCGTAACTCAAAGGGGCCCCGCCAATCTGAATAGCCTAGGGCACGGAGACTTCTTAATCCGGCCCTGCATGCAGACACTACATTTCTTAACATACTCAGAAATATCAGTTGTCATATGAGGCAAAAAGTATTTCAATCTGGCTTGCTTTACAGAACGATCCATACCAGGGTGCGCAACACATGGTACATCATGAACTAGCTGTAAGGCTACATTCAGTAGTGACTGTGGAATTACTAACTGCTATACCAGTCTGAAAGGAGTACCCAACTCGGCTGTTCAAAACAGTAATTCTTGGTACATGACAAGTCACTGATGGGAGCTGGTGGCTTCACAGTCAGAATAAAATCTTCCTGGAGCAGGAATCGAATCACAGGAGACCACATGGGATCTGTTCTTTGAGCATTCTTTACATCCTCACCAGTAAATGGAGGGTCTGTAGTTACTGTACTAACATGTCACGATAAAGCATCTGCGACTACATCTGACTTGCCAGGTAAGTGTTCAAAGGTAGGATTGAACTCTTGAACAGTCAAGGTCCATCTGGCTAATCTTCCAGTAGGTTGTTTGTTCTGGAATAAAGGTATCAGCGGAGCACAGTCTGTCAAGACATGAACTGAGTACTGATGTCTCAGAAGTGCTTTAAAGACCATACTATTGCTAAAGCTTCTTGCTCAGATACTGTATAATTACAATCAGCCTTCATAAAGACTTGACTAGCAAATGCAACTGCATTGTACTTGCCATCAGTCTTCTGGGCTAGTACGGCACTTATGCCAATTGAACTAGCATCAGTTGTCAGACAGAAGGGCTTAGAAAAATCTGGAAATTTCAATATTGGAGCAGATGTTAGCTCTTCTTTGAGAGTTTGGAATGCTCTTTCTTGATGGAGGGTCCAAACAAAAGGAGCCTCTTTCTTAAAGCAACTCAGAGGAGCTGCTATAGAAGAAAAATTTGCAATGAAAGATCTATAAAAACCTACTAAGCCCACACAGGATCTTATGGATGGAAAATTTAATACTGCAGTTACTTTACCTTGGTCAGTCGTAACCCCTCTAGGAGTGGCTAAGTGACCGAGAACCTTGATTTCTGATCTGAAAAATTGATAGTTTGATCTTTAACTCTTTCAGGGTTTCTGACGTACTAGCACGTCTTATGCGCCAGGGTTATTGACATACTAGTAAGCATAAATTCTAGCGTCCTCAAATCAAGCAGGAAATGGCTGGTAGTCCTAGATGTGAGAGAATGGGTCTCCATGGTCAGTGTGTGCAGTACAAAAAAATTTGGGGACCCAGTGGTGCATTTTGGGAAAATCATTTTATTACACCTTGTTCACAATGTCTAATGCTACGAATCTCCTCACTCTTCAGCTAATTGGGGCTCTTTTGTTCCCAAGTGGCAGTTCAAACACAGATGGAAGTGTCAGTGAAGATGAATTTCATCGTTTTGAGGAGTTTATGAACAAAAGCAATGCCCAGGAAACCTGAAGGAAGGAAGGAAGGAAGGAAGGAAGGAAGGAAGGAAGGAAGGTAGGAAGAAAGGGAGGAAGGAAGAAATGAGAGGAAGGAGGGAAGAAAGGAAGAGATGAGAGGAAGAAGGGAAGGAAGGAAGGAAGTAGGGAAGGAAGGAAGGAAAAAGGGAAGGAAGGAAGGAAGGAGGGAAGGAAGGGAGGAAGTAATGAAGGAAAAAGACCATCAACCTAGAATAACCCAAAAAATTCAGACTGACTTATTTTCATGTGGGTTGGTGGGGTGGGGAGGAAGTTGACAGGCAGTGAGGGTGGTGAGTAATGGTGTTATTTGTCATTGTGACACTAAATTTTTTTTTTGTTTATATTTTATTTATAACCAATACAGTATACATAAAAATAAAAATAAAAGGAAACAGTATGGATCTCAATCCTGAAGGTTCGGCCATTGACATAAGAAACCCAACACAAAATAAACTAACACAAATGGATTGCACCTATATACTTGCAAGATATTGCTGTATAACATACAACAATAACTTACGGCAAGAACATAGCTACAAATAACCACAGTAACAGGGTCATGAACTAACATATATAAACATTCAATGACTCAAAACCTAACTTACATATAAATTTTACATAACATGACATATGACAAAGACTCATTACAATTGAAAATAATATATACAAGAAAATGTAACAATTACTTCCAGCCTTCTCATTAATCAATAAACCAAAACCTAACATCATAATCCTACTAGAACATCTACATACTTATCCCTAACATTACAGCTTTACATATACCAAAATACAAATAAACATACAAAGAAAACAGCTTAGATCTCAAAACCGACTCATTACAGTTACAATAAACCTGTATACAGAAATCTCAGACACAAAAGGAATGCGTCTATAAACTGGCTAGATATATCTGTATACCATACAGCCAAAACTTACGTCAAGAACATAGCCATGAAAAACCAATATCAGGATGCTGACAGTCTATAAGTACATCTCAACATACAAAAAACTTAGAACATAACATAACCTAAAAAAAACACTTCATATGGCAAAGAACAATACCGTTGTATAATACTATACAAAGTACATTGAAATGACAATTAAAACAAAGTATCGAAAAGGGAACATACAACAAGCATGTTGAATACCTATAAACCTACACATCACATACACCACAGTATTATCTTTGTATAACACATTTGAGGACAAAAAGAAAAACCAAACATACTTAGATCATGCCTTGTGTCACCTCAAACCTTCAAACACGCAAATACTGTGAGATGTACCCTCTCACACATTATACACACAATAATGTAGTGCAACAACACTACTTACATATTATATTCAATACCTTCTGAAAAACAATGTGAAAAACATATCTTACACAACTACCCAGACCAAACTCACATCACAAAAGAAGCTTATTTATTATATTACCAAACATACCACACACGCTAACATCTATACACATTTCCATACTCAAGAAAACTAGCCCGCCGCAACCCCTTACTTTACACTTAAATCTCTTAAATCCTTCAACCTGAATCTACGATAACCTTCAGTAAATGCTGTCTCCCATCTTCCCCCATAAAGATCCCTATTGCGGCACTTTGTTCTATACATCGTGGCCCCTAACACTCTTATCCTTTCCTCGACTCCCACCTCCCTCATTGCCCAAGATATATAAAAAAAAATCAGTGACCACATACGCAACCGCATTCACCACCTGCTGACTCCACCCACCTATATCTAAACTTAACACCTGCAACACCTGTAACCCTTCCCCACCCACTAACCTAACTACCCTACTTAGCCAGACCCTCACATCTTCTAAACAAGTACAAAAGTACACAGCGTGAAATATGGTTTCCGGACATCCACACGCTTTGCACTCCCCACCCTCCCTTAATCTCCTATTAAATAACACAACCCCAGACGGCAAGATCCCATGTAAAAACCTAAACATAACCTCCCTGACACTTGGTTTTACACGTAGTTGTTGAAGACATTTCCATACAGAACCCCACGCATACATAGGGTATGCTTCCTCAACTGCCGCCACCACAGACCCACCCCCCGCCCTCTCAAGAACCTTCAATTTAAGCTGTTTCGGATCCCTTACCTTCAGTAAAACTCGCAACATAGCCTCCCCAAACATTAAATCCCTACCCCTCCACCACCGTTGCATATCCATGCGCAGTCTTTCAAGGCCCCCCCCGCTCACCCCCTCCCTCACAAACCCCCTTTTCAGAAACACACTCAACATACGCTTCTCAAGAGGTATAAGCCCCAGCCCCCCCTGGCTAACGGGAAGCGACACCACCTCTCTACTTAGCCAGTCACAACCCGATCCCCATATAAATCTGAATACCTGCAGTTGCAACCATTGCACCTCACACCGTCGTAACGGATATATTGCCACCACGTGCCATAACTTGCTATACAACAGGACATTCGTGACTATAACCCTTTGATGCAACGTTAATTGCTCTGCCCTCAAACCTCCCAATCTTTTCAAAACTCCATCCACGGTGCGCTTCGAATTTGCCTCTTGTGCATCCCTATCATTCCGCATGTACACTATCCCACATATCAACAACTGATCCACCACACGCCACCCACCCTCAACAGTCTCACCATTATGTACACTATCCCCTAGATCCAAATACTTGGACTTTACTACATTAATTTTCATTCCCGTAGCCTCACCAAAAGCGTCTATCACCCTTCCTACCTTATGTAAATCCCTCACATCCCTCACCAAGACAGTCGTATCATCCACGTAACCCACTATACCCGTTTCCCCTTCTCGTGCAAAACCAACCCTCGCTCTCGCTATACTCCACCTAACTGCCCTATAAAAGGGTTCCTGAAGACATGCAAACAAAATTTGTGACAGAGGGCATCCCTGTCGCAAACCCCTTCCAATCTGTATGCTATCACCTAGTCGTCCATTAACCTGAATTCTCATAACTGCACCCAGATACAAAGTTTTTGCCCAAGAAACAATTTCCCTCCCGAAACCCAACCAACGCATAAAACTCCATAATGCATCCCTTTCTACGCTATCATAAGCAGCTCTCCAATCCAGAGCCAAAACACCCCCTCCCCCCTCCCCCCTATGCTCTATAAAACTCCTAATAACTCCATGCCCTTCATACATTGATCTACCCGGCATGCCATATTGTCCTCTATCAATTACTTTACCTAAAACCTGCTTGTTTCTGTTCCCTAATACCCTTGCAAATAACTTATAATCACCGCACATAAGCGATATTGCACGGTAATCTTCTACTGTGGTCTGTCCACCCTTCGGCACTAATGCAACAACAGCAGTCCTTTGCTGCTCACCCATTGCCCCATCTTCCTTCATTACATTGAACAATCTGACTAAAAATCTCCTCAATACTTCCCAATTCTTAACATAAAAATCATTAGGAAACCCGTCTACACCCGGTGCCTTACCTAAACTTGCCCCTGCTATAGCTTGCCAAATTTCCCCTTCCGTAATCTGTCTTTCCAAAGTCTCCCTATCTACCATCAAGCTCGCATTGCACATAACCACCCATTTCCCTTAAAGCATCATCTCGTATACCCACATGTTGTGCATATGACCTAAACCATACATCAAGATATCCACTCATACCTTCAGTCGACATCAATACCTGCCCTTCCCTATACCCTCCCATCCCCACATGAACAGTTAATCCCATCATCTCCATCGCCGCTCTCCTCTTACGCTGTCCTCTCAATACACACGCCGATGGCCTATCACCCCATAACACCTCCTCCAACCCCGCCAAAAAGCGTGCACCATCAAATCTTTCATTTTGCAAATCCCTAATGCTCTCTTTTAATCCCTCAATATCTCCCACCAGGTAACTAACCCTCCCACGTTCATAGCAAGCCCTCAACTGCCCCTCAAGATAAGATTGAAACCCATACTTTAACCTATTATATTCCCTCCCATTACGTATATAAAAATCCTTAATACCTGATTTCGCCACCGAGTCCCACCATCTAACCAGATCACCATTCCCAGACGTTTCTGCCTCCAACCCCTCCCAAAACTGTTTAAATGACTGTCTATATTCTTCTTCATGCAGCAACTTTACATTTAACTTCCAATACCCCCTACCCCTTCGTGGCAACCCCTCCCAACCCAAATCCACCATAACACCCCTATGATCAGAAAATACCACATCCAACACCCTCACCCTATGTATTACTACCCTTCTGGGGACGTACAAACGATCGAGCCTAGCAGCATACCCACGCCTAATAAATGTATGTTCTACCTCCCCCCCCACACAGATATCGATCAAACCCACCCCTGATAACAATTCTCCCAATATTCCCATACAATGCCCCGCCCCCCTCGGTTCCACATCCTTACGCCGTATCACACAGTTCCAATCACCTCCTATCATGGCTACCCCTGGCAATCCACGCAAGTAGTAAACCAACACGTCCCTCACAAATTTATTCTTAACGCGTACGTCTCCCTCTGCCGGTCCATACACACACACCAACGTCATCTTTACCTGACCCCATAATCCATCCACACGTATCACCCTCCCCTCCCCCCCTTCACAATGCCTGACAACCAACGGGCTAGTTTCCTTTACCAGTATAGTCACACCGCCTTTCAATCTGACCACATGTTCAATATACACCTTATATCCCTCCACCTTCAACTCATAACCATGTCTATAATTATGCTCCTGCAAGAACACATCGTCAACACCATGACGCTCCAAAAAATCCCTAAACCACTCACACTTTCTCTGCGACCTCAAACCATTGATGTTCAATGTCAAGCACTTAAAACCGACAAAGGTGGTTTCCCTCTTGACACAACTTTTTTGTCACCTGATTGCCTCATTGCACTCTTATCCCTCCCCCCCCCTTTTTGTGCACTCTTACTCGATCCCTGTCCCTGAGTGTCTTTTGAACCCCTCTGCATGACATCCGCCCATGTTTTCTTCCCTGAACGTTGTGCGGGCGTAAGTACTTCATCTGAATCATAAAGCACTGCTGCGTGCTTTCGCGTCGTACCGTCGACCTGCATCTCGTCATCAAGCTCATCACCACGATGAACCTCAACCTCCACCGTATTCACCGACAAGACAGCCTTGTCACACACCTTAGGACGAACTACCTTTGCCCCTCCGTCCTCCATAATAGTCCCAAGATCCAGGATCGTGCTTTCTTCCTGATACGGCCCGGTGCCCAAAATATCCACAAGCATCGTCGATGCTTCCTCCTTGCTATCATTCACTTCCGCAATGATCTCCTCCAATGCCTGAACCACGTCCAAGGAAGGGGAGTCCCCCCCACTCGTAGCACCTGCCATCTTCTCTGCCTTCTCAACCTCCTCACTCCATGACGCACTCTGCAGAGTCAGTGTCGAAAAAGGCTGCTCTTGCTCCACTCTCCTCACCTCTACGTTTCTTCGTTGTTGCAGGTCGTTGTCTGCACGTCCTCTACCACATTGCGCTGCCAGGTGTTCATACGACCCACACAAACGACAAGTGCGTCGTTGCCCTGCATATGTCACAAATACCTGAGTTCTGAATTCTTCCATCACCACATACGACGGTATAGGATGTCGTATCGTCATCTTTGCAGAGTACGTACCCTCAGGTATCCCCATATACGTACCAGCTGACCATCTTCCTGCAGTGACCGTGTGTACCATCCCATATTTACTCATGGCAAACCTTATGTCAGATGCATCCGCCTCAAATGGCACATTCCTGATCTTCACCCAAATGAAGTAACTTGATACATCATGCATCCTCACCGTGACAGCATGATTCACAGGTATGGCCACTTCCTGAAACTTGTTCACCACCATCTCATACATACTCGTCGAATTGAATTTAAGAAATATCCTCTTCGTGCCATTCAAGGCAAGTCCACAAATCTCTTCAGTAGCTACGCTGTAGGTGTCTCTAATTATTGCTGGTAGAAGTAGCTCCATAGACGGCCCCGTGATAGCTCCACTGGTTAATTCAATACAGACTGTATTAACCCTCCGGCGACAAGCCTGCGCCATGTTGTGAAAATATTACTGCACCCAGTCAACACCAGGGGGTAACAACAGCACACGTCCTCTCTACTCAAGGGCTGAGAGACGAATGTTATTGTGACACTAATTATGCGGGTGACTCAGCATATTTACAAGTCCACCCCCACACAACAACTACCAGTTTTACAGAAGCTGTAGCAGTTCTGCGAAGTGTCCAGTGACTTTATATGTGTATAAATGTGATAGAAAAATAGTAATGAACAACATTTTTTGTTGGTTTGTGTAAACATGTTTTGTAAACAATATAATAACTGTGCAGTTATTGTGTAGCATACAACGAGTGAATATACTTTCAATATACCTTATATTGGTCTCACTGGCCATAAAATTACTTGAAGAAAGGAAGAAGGAAGGAAGGAAGGAAGGAAGGAAGGAGGGAGGGAAGGTAGGTAGGTATGAAAGGATGAGAGGAAGGAAGGTAGGTAGGAAGAGATGAGAGGAAGGAAGGTTGGAAGGTAGGTAGGAAGAGATGAGAGGAAGGATGGAAGGTAGGTAGGAAGGAGGGAAGGTAGGAAGGAAAGAAGGAAGGTAGGTTTGTAGGGAGGAAGGGTTGTGTTGTGGAAGGCAGTGAAGTTAGTGAGTGGTGGTATGATGCAACATTGTGACACAGGACACACCGGTGACTCAGTATATTTACAAGTCCACCCACACTCAACTAGAAGCTTTCAGAACCTCTTGTGGTTACAGGAACCAGTGACTCTATATGTGTATATATATGATAGAAAAATAGTAATAAACAACATTTTTTATTGTTGGTTTGTGTAAATATGTTTTGTAAACAATATAATGAGAGCAAAGTTTGTGCAGTTATTATGTATTCAATTCAATTCAAAGTTTATTCTCTGTAAGGATTACAATGATGAGTTTACAGAATTTGGTTATTGTGTGGTTTACATGTAGTAAAATAATAATTACAGTGTATCACTAGAACACCTAGCATGGCTAGGCAGTTTGGGCAGTCTTAGATTAATTCTTAAATTTAAAATATTACAAATTATGAGGTAAGTTGGTATTATGGCTAAGTGACTAAATACTACTTTGTGAGTTTAGCAATGTGAATGCTTTTGTTTTGACACAATACATAGTTTCAGTATTGGAGTATCACAGGCCAACTTATGACTAGTTAGGATTCATTATTTTAAGGCCCGGTGGCCTGGTAGGTGGCCCGGTGGCCTGGTGGCTAAAGCTCCCGCTTCACACACAGAGGGCCCGGGTTCGATTCCCGGCGGGTAGAAACATTTCGACACGTTTCCTTACACCTGTTGTCCTGTTCACCTAGCAGCAAATAGGTACGTGGGTGTTAGTCGACTGGTGTGGGTTGCATCCTGGGGGACAAGATTAAGAACCCCAATGGAAATAAGTTAGACAGTCCTCGATGACGCACTGACTTTCTTGGGTTATCCTGGGTGGCTAACCCTCCGGGGTTAAAAATCCGAACGAAATCTTATCTTATCTTATGGTCAAATGGGTGAGTGAGTGTAAGTATGAACCACCAGGTGGTATTCGTGTAGTTAGTTGACGGGGTGTATCAGGGAGATAAGATGTTCTCTAATGATAGTTTTGAAGGTGATGAATGTGTCTGCATTTCTAGAGTTCTCAGGTAGGGTGTTCCAGATTTTAGGGCCTTTGACATACATTGAATTTTTGTAAAGGTTTAGTCGGACACGGGGAATGCCATAGAGATGTTTGTGTCTGGTGTTATGCCTGTGGGTTCTGTCACAACTATCAAGAAAGCATTTTAGGTCAAGATTAATATTGGAATTTAAGGTCCTGTAGATGTAGATTGCACAGTAGTAAGTGTGGATGTACTGAATAGGGAGTAAGTTTAGATCTATGAAGAGTGGGGGGGGGTGTTGCCAGGGATGGGATTTAGTGATTATTCTTACTGCAGCTTTTTATTGGGTTATTGTTGGCTTTAGGTGTGTTGCTGCAGTTGATCCCCAAGCACAAATAGCATAGGTGAGGTATGGGTAAATAAGTGAGTGGTATAGTGTGAGAAGGGCATTTTGCGGCACGTAGTATCGTATCTTGGAGAAGATCCCAACCGTTTTGGATACTTTTTTGGCTATGTGTTGGATATGGGTGCTGAAATTCAGGTTGTTGTCGAGGTATAGGCCTAGGAATTTGCCCTAATTATGTCTCGCAATTAGAGTGTTGTTGATCTTAATGTTAATTTGCACAACTCCTGCTCTGCTACCAAACATAATATAGTAGGCTTTGTCAGTGTTAAGCATAAGTTTACTGGCTGTCATCCAAGTCGATATTTTGATCAGCTCCTCGTTAACAATGGTGTTGAGGGTGGCAAGATTTGGGTGACAGATAACATGGGGTTCAGGTGTTGGGATACGTTTGGAAGATCATTGATGTATATGAGAAAGAGCAGGGGACCAAGGACACTTCCCTGTGGAACTCCAGTATCAAGTGGCCGTGTTGCTGATGCTGTGTCTTTAATGGTGACATACTGATACCTATTAGTAAGGTAAGATTTGAAATATGCAAGCGCATGGCCTCTTATACAATAATGGTCAAGTTTGTGGAGTAGGATGCCGTGGTCTACTGTGTCAAAAGCTTTTCTTAGGTCAATAAAAACTCCTAGTGGATATTCCTTATTTTCCAATGCTGTGTAAAGCAGATCTAGCATTTTTATAATTGCATCATTAGTGCTTTTATTTTTCCTGAGTCCAAATTGGCAGGGGTTGAGTATGTTTTGTGCCGTTATAAATGAATATAGTCTCCTGTGCACGAGTTTCTCAAAGATTTTGGATAGCAATGGTAAGATTGATATTGGCCTATACTTGTTTAAATCTGTAGGGTCACCACCTTTATGTATTGGTGTAACCCTTGCCATCTTGAGTAGTTTTGGGAAGGTGCTAGTTTCTAGTGACTTGTTAAAAAGTAATGAAATAGCATGCGAAAGGACATGGGCCGCTCGCTTGTACAATAATGGTGGGACATGAGACAGATTCCCTGAGTTATTTTTAAGTGACTTTATAATCTCAGTGACTTCTGTGGGCTCTGTTGGTGCAAGATAGAAGGAATTTGGGAACTTCCCATCTAGGTAGTAAACAATGAATGAATATATACCCAATAGTCTTTATATTGATCTTACAAGCCATGAAAGTTACTTGAAAAAAAATAAAATCTTAAAAAATTAAAGAAAAAAGTATAAAAAAAAATGAACTATACAGTGACTGGCAGTCTGCGATGTTGCCCTATGCAGTTCAATTTCTGTCAGCTTTGTGCCTCCATATCTTTGGGAAAGGGCCTGTCGACTCTGAAAGGGTTAAATTGGCTTCTTCAATCTTACCATGTACTACATCAAGCATTTTCAAGCATGTATCCATGTCTTCAGATATGGATACGCACTTCAGTCATTTAAGTACACCATAAGTTACTTATGAGGCCTCTAAAGATATTAGTCATGAGCCTCGAGAATGTAATAGGTGAAGATTGTAACCACTATATGCCACAAGGATGGTGAATATCACTCTCCCCAGCATCCAACTGGTAGCACAAAGCGATATTGGAGACAATACTTCAAAGAGAAACCTGCATGGCTTACTTCTCTCTCTCAGCTGGGTTAGGAAGCTGGGTTGTCTTGCTGGCGTAACCCTCGATAATGGCAGACTGGAAGACATGAAATGATGCACACAGCAAGAAGGAGCAGCTGGATGATGGATTGAGGCAGGCTGACAAACTGGTGCTCTCTACCATAGACTGGCTTACTGGCTGGCTTAATTGCAAAATCTGGATCAACTCCTCAGAGATAGAGGCAATTGGCACATGAACTAAGCCAGGAAGCTTGAGAGTTGGCTGCACAAACTGGCTTTGCAGGCTGGCATCGCTGGGTGGAGGTGAGGAGGTTAGAGACTGCCGGCTGGCTGCCGAAAGGAGGCGGAACAGAGGCGCCCCCTCTGACCAGCTGGCAACTCACAAAAATTCTCCTAACGGCAGAAATACTCGTAAATCCATGCCCACAATGCTGCCACCAAATTGTCACATGGGAACTGGGTAATAAACACTCATTTAAGATGTTAAGTATATATATTAGACAGAATATATGGGAATGCCTCGCCTGACCTGCTGTCTATCCTAACATCTCTACTTGTACTGACTCATGAGTGATTAGGGGTGAGTGGCATACATATCATGCTAGGTCAGCAGTAACTGAATAACAGTCAGTGATTTATGCAGGAGCAGAGAATCAGTAATGGCCGGTGTATGAGTCATTACTTCTGACACTACTAGTAACTGGCATTGGTAACTGATAACTAACAGTGTGGCTTTGTCAATGGTCCTAGTCGGACCGAAATGTCGTCGTAAGCTTCTCTCTTTTATGTGTGGGTTATTTTTGTATTGGTAACTGATATTACTGAGAGAGGTAGGTACATTGCTGTGGTCTTTGAAGGTGAGATCCTCCAACATTATCACTCCCAGGTCCTTCACATTACTTTTCTGATCTATTGTATAGTTAGAATTTGTCATATAATCTGATACATTTTTAATTTCAACTTTTCCATATTTGAGTAGTTGAAATTTCTCGTCGTTGAACTTCATGTTGTTTTGAGTGGCCCATTCAGAGATTTGGTTGATGTCTGCTTGGAGTCTCTGGGTGTCTTTGATGGAGGTCACTGCCATCGTAATCCGGGTGTCATTCACAAATGAAGACATGGAGCTATGGCTTACATCTCTACGTAAGAAATGAGGATGAGGAATAGAATGGGAGTGAGTACTGTGCCTTGTGGAACAGAGCTTTTTACCATGGCTGTTTGGGACTTCACTCTGTTTACTATTGCTCTTTGTATTCTATTTGTCAGGAAGTTATAGATCCATCTACCAACTTTTCCCATAATTCCTTTATCACGCATTTTGTGTGCTATTACACCATAGTCACACTTTTCGAAAGCTTTTGCAAAGTCTTTGTATACTACATCTGTATTTTGTTTATCCTCTACAGCACCCAGGACCTTGCCATAGTGGTCCAGTAGCTGGGACAGGCAGGAGCAACCTGCTCTAAACCCATGTTGCCCAGGGTTGTGTAACTGATTGGTATCTGGGATCTGGGTAGTTGGCAATCTTGCTTTTTAGAACCCTCTCAAAGATTTTTTTGATATGGGATGTTAGTGCTATCAGTTTGCAGTTCTTTGCAATTGCTTTACTGCCTCCTTCGTGGAGTGGGGCTATGTCTGTTGTTTTTAGTGTGTGTGGGATGACCCCTGTGTCCATGCTCCCTCTCCATAAAATGCTGAAGGCATGTGATAGGGGTTTCTTGTATTTCTTGATGAACACAGAGTTCCATGAGCCTGGGCGAGGGGCAGAGTGCATGGGCATGTCATTTACTGCCTCTTCAAAGTCTTGTGGAGTTAGAATAATATCCGAGATTTTTTAGATGACCAGATTTTGAGTTTCATTCATAAAGAATTCATTTGGATTGTCTACCCTTAGTCTGGGCAGTAGCTCACTGAACACTGAGTCAAATGGGGACTTGAGTATCTCACTCATTTCTTGGCTATCACCTGTGTATGTCCCATCCTGCCTAAGCAGGCGCCCAATACTGGATGTTGTTTTTCCCATAGATTTGGTATAAGATAAGAAGTATTTTGGTTTCTTTTCAATTTCCTTTTCGGCTTCTAGTTTTTACTGTGATTCTTGTCTCCTGTAAGATTTCTTCAGCATAAGTTCAATATTTGCAATTTCATTGACTCTTGCCTCTCTTTGTATTTCAGATACATTGGCCCCACTCAGCAGCTCTGTGACTCTTTGCCTTCATCTGTATAGTGAATGTCAGTTTCTTTCTAGTTTACATCTTCTCTTTTTCTTAACCCTTTGACTGTCGAAAGGCCCAATCCTGAAGTGTCTCCTGGTGTCGCAAAATATTCGAAAAAAAAAATTTTTTTTTCTTATGAAAATGTTAAGATTATTTTTCTGATTGTTTTAGTCCAAAAAAAAATTTCCATCAGTACTTACCGAGATATAGAGCCCTGAAGTTTGCTGAAATTAATCTGTGAACGGCAACAGCGGTGACTGCCGCTCACCTGGTAAACTTTGATTTACTTGTATTCGATGATTTCTTGTTTTTTTTTTCACTATTTTATTTTTTCACATGCCTTTTGTGGCCTGTGAGACCAAATTATTGTGCAATGTTCAAATATACACTCGTTGAATGTAACACAATTATAGCAAAAACTCTCGTATCATTATAATGTTGCTAAAACTTGTTTACACAAACAAACCATGTAAACAAATGTTTATTACGATTGTTCTATAATATATGTACATATATTATAGAACACAGAGAGTAGTCGTCAACAGAGTAAAGTCCGAGGCAGCTACGGTGAAAAGCTCTGTTCCACAAGGCACAGTACTAGCTCCGATCTTGTTCCTCATCCTCATATCCGACATAGACAAGGATGTCAGCCACAGCACCGTGTCTTCCTTTGCAGATGACACCCGAATCTGCATGACAGTGTCTTCCATTGCAGACACTGCAAGGCTCCAGGCGGACATCAACCAAATCTTTCAGTGGGCTGCGGAAAACAATATGAAGTTCAACGATGAGAAATTTCAATTACTCAGATATGGTAAACATGAGGAAATTAAATCTTCATCAGAGTACAAAACAAATTCTGGCCACAAAATAGAGCGAAACACCAACGTCAAAGACCTGGGAGTGATTATGTTGGAGGATCTCACCTTCAAGGACCATAACATTGTATCAATCGCATCTGCTAGAAAAATGACAGGATGGATAATGAGAACCTTCAAAACTAGGGAGGCCAAGCCCATGATGACACTCTTCAGGTCACTTGTTCTATCTAGGCTGGAATATTGCTGCACTCTAACAGCACCTTTCAAGGCAGGTGAAATTGCCGACCTAGAAGATGTACAGAGAACTTTCACGGCGCGCATAACGGAGATAAAACACCTCAATTACTGGGAGCGCTTGAGGTTTCTAAACCTGTATTCCCTGGAATGCAGGAGGGAGAGATACATGATTATGTACACCTGGAAAATCCTAGAGGGACTAGTACCGAACTTGCACACGAAAATCACTCACTACGAAAGCAAAAGACTTGGCAGACGATGCACCATCCCCCCCAATGAAAAGCAGGGGTGTCACTAGCACGTTAAGAGACCATACAATAAGTGTCAGGGGCCCGAGACTGTTCAACTGCCTCCCAGCACACATAAGGGGGATTACCAACAGACCCCTGGCAGTCTTCAAGCAGGCACTGGACAAGCACCTAAAGTCAGTTCCTGATCAGCTGGGCTGTGGCTCGTACGTTGTTTTGCGTGCAGCCAGCAGCAACAGCCTGGTTGATCAGGGGCTGATCCACCAGGAGGCCTGGTCACAGACCGGGCCGCGGGGGCGTTGACCCCCGAAACTCTCTCCAGGTAAACTCCAGGTAATGTACAATCACTGGACACTTTTCTAGAACTGCTGCAGCTTGTGGAATTCTTTGAAACATGGGTATAAGCACAATGGTGTCTTACACTCCTCACACATAAAACGAGTGTCTCTGCATTTTTGTGGGCATTTTGTGGCATGTCCACAGACAAAACACCTCTTCTGAGCATTTTTCTTGGCAGTAGTAGCAGGCAGTGGTATGGGGTAATGATCACCAGGCCTCAGACGAGAGGACATGTGTTGATAATTTCGTGGGCGTTGGCCTATTGCAGTTGTTGTTCCTTGGTACTTGAATATTATTTGTCTGATGACTGACAAACAAAATTCACCATATTTGGGTTTCTTGTTGGTCTTCAACTTATACATATTATAAGCATTCAGCATGGAAATGTCAAGAAGATGGAAAAACAGTTTTATGTACCACTTATAACTCTTGCGAACACAGTCAGCAAACCCAATCTGCATGTCACATTTGTCCACTAAGCGCATATTGAGGTTGTAATCCATCACAGCTGCAGGTTTTACAATGGGTTAATTGGTCTCTCTATTCTGCTTGCCAGTGCCTACCATTTCGTGTCGGTGAACTGATGTCAGCAGTGTGACATCACGTTTGTCATGCCACCGAAATGCCATGATGTCATTGGCAGCAAACACCTGCACTTCACCTCTACGACTGCCAGCATCGAACCTAGGCATATGTTTACGATTTCCACACACTGTGCCACACACATCTGTCATGTTCACTCGCAAGAAATCACTGAGTATAGGGCTTGTGTACCAGTTGTCAGTATATAAAATATGCCCCTTACCAAGATATGGCTCCATCATTGTTCTAACCACATCACCAGAGATACCCAGTAACTTTCTGGTATCTTCCAATATTTTACCGCCAGTGTACACAATTATATCCAAAACCAGACCAGTTTTGCAATCACACAGAACAAATAACTTTATACCAAAGCGTTTCCTCTTGCTTGGTATATGTGGCATGCAAAGAGTATGTAACCTCATTTACAGGCTATCTCCCCCAACCAGCGAACCAGGTTACTGAGAGTTGAAGATGGGGCCCCGTCGTTCAACTAGTGACCAGGTTCCAGCCAATAAGAAGATGGTTTTGGCAATTACAGAGGTTATCTGGGTACCACTCTCCTGTCTGCCCTTGTCATTCCCATTCTAGAGCTGGCTGAAGCACGGTCTGCTATCTTGTGGCGTCCATTTCTGCCTTGCTTACCATGGAGTGCACTAATAGCTATCACTGTATATAGTGTACATATTGCTGTTCTAAATTGGTGAAGGATAATATAATTCTAAACTTTTTCTGCTGTGTTTATTTTGCTCCCTTTACACCCAGGATAACAGGCAATTTGGAACCCTGGGTTGTAATATGGGTAGCCTGTCCGAGAGCTGGAGCTGGACTTAGAGAAAAGCTGAGCTCTATCTAAGAGTTGGATGGTGGAGAGGAAAGGCAGTCCCATTATTTTGTGCCATGGCGGCAAGGTTACCACTGAGAGGTGGCAGCCTAATCCTGAGCCTTCTCGGGGTGGGGGTGTTGCATACAAAGAGTACATAACCTTTATTCAGCGCATGTACACACCCTCATTTACAGGCTATCTCCCCCAACCAGTGAACCAGGTTACTGAGAGTTGATGATGGGGCCCCGTCGTTCAACTAGTGACCAGGTTCCAGCCAATAAGAAGATGGTTTTGGCAATCGCAGAGGTTATGTGGGTACCACTCTCCTGTCTGCCCTTGTCATTCCCATTCTAGAGCTGGTTGAAGCACGGTCTGCTATCTTGTGGCTTCTTTTTCTGCCTTGCTTACCGTGTAGTGCACTAATAGCTATCACTGTATACAGTGTACATATTGCTGTTCTAAATTGGTGAAGGATAATATAATTCTAAACTTTTTCTGCTTTGTTTATTTTGCTCCCTTTACACCCAGGATAACAGGCCATTTGGAATCCTGGGATGTTTGAATGAGAGTCTTCCTTTGAACAAAATCAAAGACTCATCAATAACAAGCTTCCTGAATGGATAAAAATACATACAGCACTTTTTTTTCAGGTACATAAATACACGTCTGATCTTATATAACCTGTCACTTCTGTCAGGCCTTGTTTTGTCTGAAAAGTGTAACATACGTAACAGTAACACAAATCTATTCACTGGTATAATGTCACTGAAAGCAGGGGTTGAAATCAGGCAGTCTGTCGCCCAGTATGTGTTGACACTATGCTTATACACATGTAGCATAAGCATTATTGTGCAAAGAACAGATACATCTCTGCCACAGTTGTGTCCTTACACTGGTGTAGGCGTGATCTTAGTGACAGAATAGTGTTTGCCATTGTGTACTCATAGTATGTATTGCTTTCCCTGACAATAATGTCCAACAGGGGTTCATCGAAGAACAACTGAAAGCATTCCAGTTCAGAGGGATTGTTCCCAAGTGTACATGATGGCCGTATTCCACTTTGTCCTCCATCAAAGTCATGGGGATTGGGAACAAACTCGTCCTCTTGCTGCCAATCCCAGATGCGGTCAGCTGGTGGGTTCTGGATATTGTAATGTGGTTGTGGTTGTGCAGGTTGTGGGAGTGTGGGGTCGGGTGAGGCTGGTTGTAGTTGTGCAGAGTCAGCAGCGTGGGTAGTAGCGTGGCCTGCTGCTGGTGTCACATGACTCATGTCACCATCACTATCACCACCACCGCTTGCTGCCTCACTTGCATCATTGATACCCATCGTAACAATATCGTCATCTTCACTATCAGGATGTGGTGTAGGGCCACGGGATGTGCTCCGAGATGTACTCCTTCCTCTTGGAAGAGCATATGGCACACTACCAGACCGCATGTCGTATATACTGCCGCTTCACTGGGGAATATTCACCCTCACTGTCACAACTAGAACTGCTTTCAATAACCTTGAAATCACTATCACTGTCACTTGCACTGCTCACATCTGAGTCTTGTACATGGGCAAATAGTTTCCTCTTTCGTCCTGGTACAGGTGAACATGAGCGAGCCGGCCCAGCACCGGAGGTGGAAGGTTGTGGGTCATTTGGGTTTTCATCACTAATTATGTTATCCTGGGCACTTTTCTCGGTCACACCCACTTCAAAACCAGGGAATCCACTTTCACTGACACTTTCATCGCTGTTTGAGCTATCACTTGGGAACAAAAGACCTCCAATCCGCCGAGGAGTGAGGAACTTCTTACTGCGAGGCATGGTGAAAATGGACTACCAAGATGGCGTTCCCACAATGCACTGCTGAGTCCCAGATTTTTCTTACAGCGTGCACACCGACCACTGAGACCCATTCTCTCTCATGTAGACCTACCAGCCCTCTCCCGCTTGATTTGAAGCCGCTAGAATTTATGCGTACAGATACGTCAAACATGGTATCTCCCATGACGTATATATACAACCGCGACAGTCAAGGGGTTAATGGAATTTGTCTTGAGCAGATCTCAAGAACCGATAGTATGTTTTTGTTATTGAGATTGAATTTCATGAAGAGACCTTCATGACTGCTCATATTTTGCTGGTCAGGAGCCCTATGCATACATGTCTGTAACTTTATTATGTTGTGATCTGAGTGTATTACATATCAGACTGTCATTGTTAGTGAAGATAATTATTATAATAAAAAAGAAGTGCTAAACCACAAGGGCTATACAGTAGTGAAGATGAGATCTATAATATTTTCTAGTCTTGTAGGCTCTACTATTTGCTGGTTTAAGGTGAATTTAGTGCAGAGATTTAATAGTTCATGTGTGTGTGTGAATTTTCATCTGAGCTGCCTGCCAGGGTGATCTCTGCTAACACACTGTTTGCTATACTCCTCCATTTAAGGTGTTTCAAGTAGAAATCCCTGTCAGTTTGGGTTCAGGCCTAATAAAAATACTAATGATGCTATTATCCACATGCTAGAACATATTTATACAGCAACAGAGAAAAAAGAAGTCCCACTGGGGAACTTCATTGACTTACGTAAAGCTTTCGATACAGTTGACCATGACTTGCTCCACATAAAATTGTCACACTATGGTATAAGAGGGCACTCCCTCAACTACCTAAAGTCATACCTCAGCAACAGAAGCCAATATGTGTACACAAATGGGGCAAACTCTTCCGCACAGCCAATTACAGTTGGTGTCCCACAGGGAAGTGCCCTAGGCCCTCTTCTCTTTCTCATATACATAAATGATCTATCAAATAAGAACATAAGAACGAAGGAACACTGCAGAAGGCCTACTGGCCCATGCGAGGCAGGTCCAAGTCTCCTACCGGCTTAAGCCAATGCACCCAACCTAGTCAGGTCAGGTCACATTGACTTAAGGGAGGAACACGGCAACCGACCTGGTAGCACAAGCTATCAGGTCTAACTCACAGCCATCCACATCCACTCATGTATTTATCCAACCTATTTTTAAAGCTACACAACGTTCTGGCCTCTATAACGGTACTTGGGAGTTTGTTCCACTCATCCACAACTCTATTACCAAACCAGTACTTTCCTATATCCTTCCTGAATCTGAATTTTTCCAACTTAAAACCATTGCTGCGAGTCCTGTCTAGGCTAGATATTTTCAGCACACTATTTACATCCCCTTTATTTATTCCTGTCTTCCACTTATACACCTCAATCATATCCCCCCTAATTCTACGTCTTTCTAGAGAGTGCAGATTCAGGGCCCTTAGTCTATCCTCATAGGGAAGGTTTCTGATACATGGGATCAACTTTGTCATCCTCCTTTGTACATTTTCCAGAGAATTTATATCCATTCTGTAATACGGTGACCAAAACTGTGCAGCATAATCTAAATGAGGCCTAACCAAGGATGTATAGAGTTGAAGAACAACCTGAGGACTCCTATTATTTATGCTTCTTGATATGAAGCCAAGGATTCTATTAGCTTTATTGCGAACACTTATGCACTGTTGTCTTGGTTTCAGATTACTGCTAACCAGAACTCCTAAATCTTTTTCGCAATCCGTAATATTAAGATCTACATTATTTAGTTTATATGTGGCATGGTTATTGTCCTGTCCAACATTTAGAACTTTGCATTTGTCTATATTAAACTGCATCTGCCACTTCTCCGACCACTGCATCAGTCTATTCAAATCTTCCTGGAGTGCTCGAATGTCCTCGTCAGAATGAATTCGACGGCCTATTTTGGTGTCATCGGCAAACTTGCCGATGTCGCTCTTTATGCCCTCATCTATGTCGTTTATGTAGATTGTGAACAGCAGGGGGCCCAACACTGACCCCTGTGGAACACCGCTCGTGACACTTCCCCACTCTGATTTCTCCCCATTTATGCAAACTCTCTGCTGCCTATTTGTCAACCATGCCTCTATCCAGGAAAAAATTTCTCCTCCTATTCCATGTGCTTTAATTTTCCTCAATAGTCTCTGATGTGGGACCCTCTCAAAAGCCTTACTGAAGTCCATATACACAATATCATATTCATTACCATGATCTACCTCCTCAAATACCTTAGTGAAAAAAGTTAATAAATTCGTAAGGCAGGAACGCCCCTTTGTAAAACCATGCTGAGATTCGTTGATTAATTTATGCTTTTCAAGGTGGCTACGAACTGCCTCGGCAATTATTGATTCCATAAATTTTCCCACTATGGAGGTTAGGCTTATTGGTCTATAGTTCGAAGCTAAGGACCTGTCACCTGTTTTGAAAATAGGTATCACATTTGCCATTTTCCACTTATCTGGCACCATGCCAGTTTGTAGTGATATGTTGAAAAGATTAGCCAAAGGTGTGCTAAGCTCCTCTTTACATTCCTTTAGAACCCTTGCATACAGTTCATCAGGGCCTGGGGATTTGTTAGGTTTTAATTTATCTATTTGCCTAAGGACCATGTCACTTGTGACCCTAATAGTGCACAGTTTATTATCGTCCTGTTCTACATAATTTATCATTACTGGAATATCGCTGGTATCCTCCTGTGTAAAAACTGAGAGGAAGTATGTGTTAAAAATTCTACACATTTCCTTATCACTGTCAGTGAGCTGACCCGAGGAACTTTTGAGTGGGCCTATCTTGTCCCTGATCTTACTTCTGTATACCTGAAAGAATCCTTTTGGGTTAGTCTTCGATTCTCTTGCAACTTTAACCTCATAATCTCTTTTTGCTTTTCTAATTCCCTTTTTTATTTCTCTCTTTAACTGAATATATCGATTTCTCAATTGCCCCTCACCTCTTTTGATTTGCCTATATATGCCTCTCTTTTGACCAATCAGATATTTTAATCTATTGTTCATCCATTTAGGATCATTTTTGTTTGATCTGATTTCCCTATTTGGAACATAATTTGACTGAGCAGCTAGAACTATGCCCTGGAAAGCATCATATCGGCAACCATCACCACCTACCTGACCCTTAGTCAGGTCATTCCAGTTCAGCCCACCTAAGTAATTTTTCAGTCCTATGAAATCAGCCAAGCGAAAGTCAGGGACGGAGACTTGATTGCCATTATTAGGGGAATTCCATGATATATTAAAACTGAGTGATTTGTGATCACTTTCCCCAAGCTCATCATTAACCTCAAGATTATTAATTAGTGTTTCCCTACTGGCAAGAACCAAGTCAAGGAGGTTATTTCCCCTAGTTGGCTCTGTCACAAACTGTTTTAAAAAACAATCCTGGATCGTATCAAGAAAGTCACCTGACTCTAAATTTCCTGTCAAATTGCTCCAGTCAATCTGTCTATAGTTGAAATCTCCCATTAGCACAACATTTTCGTATGTAGATGCCTTACGAATTTCGTCCCATAGAAGTTTACTGCACTCCCTATCAAGATTTGGGGCCCTGTAAATCACACCCAAAATTAGTTTTTCTCGGCCCTCGAGAAGCTGTAACCAAACAGATTCAGTGGCTGACGCTTCTAATTTAATATCTTGTCTAACACAACAATTTAAATTGTCTCTGACATACATCGCTACTCCACCACCTTTCCTGTTGACCCTGTCAGTGTGGAATAATTTATAGCCTTGTATGTGACATTCAGAGGGCATCTCTCTATCTTTCAGATTGAGCCAGGTCTCTGTTATAGCAATAATATCTATGTTTCCTGCACTTGCAATTAATCTTAGCTCATCTATCTTATTTCTTACACTCCTGCTATTAGTATAGTAAACCTTAAGGGAGCTAGTCCCTTGCTGCCCTCTGCTGTCCCCCTTTGTTTTCTGACCTGATCTATTGTCTTTATTTATAATTTCATGCTGAATGCCTTTTATACATTTACTGTTTCCAACCCAAGTGTTGCAACCTGCTTGTTTCCCACACACACCCATACCTCTATCTTCCATCAGTTTAAAATCATAGGCATTTCACCAATGGCCTTCTCAATCGAGTCTGCAAGTGCTACCACCCCAGCCCCAGAGAGATGTACCCCATCCCTTGCATACATATCATGTTTGCCATAAAAGTTGTTCCAGTTGTCAATGAATGGGATTGCAAGTTCCTTGCAGTATCTGTCTAGCCAGCAATTTACACCAATTGCCCTAGACAACCATTCATTTCCTACTCCCCTTCTAGGCAAGATGCTACATATGATTGGGATCCCTCCCTTAGACTTAATGAAATCTATAGCTGACCTGTACTTATCTAGCAGCTCTTCTCTCCTACCCTTCCCAATATCATTTCCACCAGCACTGAGACAGATAATGGGCTTGTTCCCATTACCTGACATGATATTATCCAGCCTGTTGACAATGTCCCCAACACCAGCTCCAGGGAAGCACACTCTATCTCTCATCTTCTTATTCCTATTACAAAAAGCACGGTCAATGTATCTTACCTGAGAGTCACCAACCACAAGAATGCGCTTACCTCCATTAGCAGGGGCAGTAGTACCCTTACCTTCACTGGCCACTGAAGTACATTCATCCTGAAGAACAGAGAAGCGATTTCCTACCTTCAGATCTTCACTCTTAATTTTCCTTACTCTGATGCGCCTTCCATTACTGTGAACTACTCGCCACTTGTAGCAGGTGCTGGGCTGCTCCTCACTGCTGGTAGCCGTTGCTGCCTCCCCAACTACAGCCTCCTCACAGCGAGAGACAGACTGCACCTCGCTGCTAGAAGCCTCATTCCCCACAACTCCAGCCACCTCACACTCTCTCCCAGACCCATTGAGGTGGACCTTCAGCCTCCTAATCTCCTCCTGGAGAAGCAAGACCTCCTCCTTCAACTCTCCAACCTCAATTTTTAAAACACTGCAGAAGCAAGCCATGCTTTTAACCGTCCACACTAATCCCCAAAGCAGCTCAGGGTCTGTGACCTCATCGCAACTACTCAAACCCACACTATTTGCAGATGACACTACATACGTGTACTCTCACCCGAGCCCAGTCATGCTAGCCAATACTGTAAATACCGAATTACAGAAAATATCAACCTGGATGAGGACCAACAAACTTACTTTAAACATTGACAAAACCTACTACATTCAGTTTGGTACCAGAGCTACAGATGTGTCTCTAAACGTAATGATAAATGGATCACCTATCACAAAACTCAGAGGGAAAATTCTTAGGAATCCACCTTGATAATAGACTCAAATTTCAAACACATATACAACAAATTTCCAAAAAAAAAATCCAAGACCGTAGGCATACTATCGAAGATACGGTACTATGTTCCACAGTCAGCACTCCTGGCCCTATATCACTCACTTATTTACCCCTATCTCACCTATGGAATTTGTGCATGGGGCTCAACAACAATAAACCAACTCAGACCACTAATCACCCAACAAAAGGCTGCAGTCAGAATGATAACAAATTCCCACTACAGACAACACACTCCACCAATATTCAAAACTCTAAACCTACTCACAATACAAAACAACCATACTTATTACTGCACCTACTACATACATAGAACACTTAACTCTGATATAAACCCTCCCCTCAAACATCTCCTTACCAACCTTAACAGAACACATGACCATAACACAAGGCACAGATCACTCTTTGATGTTCCTCATGTCTATCTCACTCTATGCAAAAACTCAATGCACATAAAAGGCCCTAAAATCTGGAATTCATTACCTGTGAATATAAAAGAAACACTGTTTATAAATTCAAGTCTCTTCTCAAAAAACACTTACTCACCCACAACTAAATAAATACTGAGTAATTGTATCTCATAAATTGTATCTCATATATGTATCTCATTATTTTATCTCATAAATGTCAACCTGTTACCCAATCAAACTTTGTTACTATTTAACTTCATTACCTAACAGAATACTCCATTCTACTAATTACACAGCAACACAGTAAATGACCATATGATCTGTCTTTGTAATACTCATTTGTACTAAATTGTTATCTGTTTTACAATAATTTTTGTACCACTGAATATATCATTGCTTAGTTAATCTTAAGTTAATTTTAAGCCTGCCCATAATGCTCTGCATACAAGGGGCTTTGGCATGCTGCACTTTAAAATTTGTATTCCTTGTACTTCTCTGTATCATGTTCAAATAAATAAATAAATAAATAAATAATAAGATGTTTGGGACAGGAGTTGGGGGATTTTCCAGACAGTGGTCAATTTTCTCAATCTGCTCCTGGAAATGCTGGAAAGTTGCATCTGGAGGCTTGTATACTACCACAATGAGGAGGTTTTGGTTTTCAATCTTTACCTCCAAAACTTCAACTACATCATCTGAGGTGTTTAGTAGTTCTGTGCAATTGAGTGACTCTGTGACATACAGGCCAACCCCTCCTTGTTGCCTGTTTTGTCTGTCGCACTGGAAAAGGATATAACTTGGGATCCATATTTTGTTGTCATAATGATCCTTTATGTGGGTCTCTGTGAATGCTGCAAACATTGCATTTGATTCCATGAGCAGTCCCTTGATGAAAGGAATTTTGTTGTTTTTTGATGGCTTTAGACCCTGTATGTTTGAAAAGACAAATGTCATTGTATTGCAGGAATTTATGGGTGTTTTACTTGCTGGCTCTAATATCTGTTGTTCTGGAGAAGAGGCCAATGTCCGTGCCTCTACTCCAGAAGTGTTTTCAGGTGGTGTAGGATTATTGTCATTTTCTGCCAGTCTTTTTTCCTTCCTGGCCCTAAAAACCTCTGGAGAGGTTGTGGCTCCCCTCTTTTGTTTCCCATAGTTTTGCTGGTCTATGTCTTCTGCTTCCCTTCAGATGTGCCTGGCAGTATGCATTGTACCATTTTCTTTTATGGATTGATGAGTGACACATTTCTGGGTGAAATAAGTGGCAAGCAAGAAAGTTGCACTCTCCTGTTGTCATGTGGGTGTGGCATTTTTTGGGATGGTCAATGGTGCATGATCCACCTGTTTTACCAGATATACCATGCCTGAAGATACCCAAAGCATAGTATTTACATATTGTAATTCTGTTTGCTAGATTTATTGTAGCTTCATTCGCTGCTGGTGCATTTATTTTTCCTGTTTCCTCCCTATCTTTCACATATGTATGGACATCAGTGCTTCCACCAGGTTTTGCTGGTAGTGTATCGACACTATTCCCTGAGGCATCTTCCCATTTTAATCCATCTCGGTACCTCTATTTTGAACCTCTGTGGACTGAATAACATTGTCTTCACTGTCCTCCACGACAACACTAGTACTCTCACGAGCAGTGTCTTCTAAGACATTACTAGGACCTTCTGGAGCACTTTCCTCCAGGACATCACTAGCACTCTCAGCACTGTCCTCCAGGACAGCACTAGCACCCTCAGGATCCCTGTCCAAGACAGCCCCATCCCTACCACCCATCTTTTTTCCCAGCTGTCATACCATGCTGACATATTTTTCAAGAAGCATCTTTTATTGGTGTTTGTGAAAATTTGTGTGGACTGCCTCCAAGTGAGTCGCCTACCTTGGCAAACTCTGTTGACACTGAGCTCTGAGGTGGGTACCTCAGCCTCACAAGTGGCTTATAGGACAGATTTCCACAAATGATTGATGTTGCAAGAAACTCTCCTGCATGCACGTATAAAGGACTAACTTGGTGTTGCAGCATATATCCTGATCTTCAACTTCCCTAAGCTTAGCCTTAGCCCCTTTGGACTTCCCCTCAGAAACCACGTGCAACCAGGAGCCTTAATTCCTGCAATATTCAATCGTTATTAGTGTCCTGCCTGCACCTCAGAAATTCCTATATCCAAGAGGGTATGTATCACCAAGTATAACTATGCAGACACGGACACTAGCTTCCAGACTGCCCTGAGACACTGGTACTTACTGGGCATGCACTGCCTGTTGCACACCGGGCCCACAGATCAAACTCACTCACAATCTCCCCAGACACTGGCCAGAAATCTACGAGATAAAGTGGAGGTCTTGTCTTACTGTATGGGCCTGACGGATGTCATCTACAGTACATCGAGGTGCCTCTACCAGATTTCCCCAGGTCTCAGATGTGAAGACACGTGGGGGGCGCCGTCTGATGATCACGGCACGTCATGTCCAGTTGGTGTCTGTCTTAAGAAGAATGAGCTGGTCTCTCTTCCATACACTCGTCTCTTCGTTCAAACTAGGGCTGCCAGTTCTCCCTAGCTAACTTATCCTAGTGTTTGCCTACATTATCGGCCTATTACTACCTATGTTAAGGTCTTAGGTCTACATTATTATTATCTACAGTTGTCTCAATAATCCTAATATTAGTGTACTACCAGTAAAACTACCTACTCCTTCCCTGAAGAGTAAATCTATAAATTAAATAAATGCCTACCAACAATCCATGCCGACTAGAGAGAATGCTACTTGTTTGGGAGGGTTTAAGGGCCGCCCAGCTCAGCCGTCCCATTACAGCTATGCTGGGACCCCTTCGTACGTCGTATCTGTCCTGTGGAACTTTAGGGACCAAATAAATTTCCACAGTGTTCTTGTCTGCTTATATAGATGTCATTTCCTCATACAGGTGTATCTCATTTGGGAAACCCAAAAACATCTGAGTTTATGTCAAGTGTGGTCACTGGTTTAAAATCCCTGCATATACCATGGTACCATTGACCACAGAGATGGCAAGTAATCCAGGCCTGTTTTCATCCCTTACCCTTTCTGCAGACTACACAGATCTTCATGATGGTAGTCATCTTACAATACTTGACAACTCTCCTAGCTAGCTAGTCTGTAATTCCTGAAAGTATTTAATTTTTTGAAACAGTTCTTCTGGTTTGGCTGTATTTCCAATGAAACTGTTTGAATCCACCCGAATCTGTCGAATCTGGACAAATCCAGTTAGTCAGTCACTGTATATAATTTCAGTAATAATCACCTTAACAGTAGATCCGTCTATCTGTACTATATCTATTTATTGTAGTTACTGTTTGGGTGTTTGATGAGGGTGCGTAAAGCCCCGACAGTTAATGAAACTAGTCAGAGGATACCTTATTATCAATGAATCCATTTGAATCCAATCACTGAATGAATCCGGGCAAATCCAGTTAGGTTCACTGGGTGATTTTGGACTAGCTCATGAAAAAGACTACTGGAAAAATATTAAACAGAGTAATAAGTGTTCAGTTTGATGCAGAAAGTATAACTTGCGTGTTCAGGTGCCGGTGGCTTCAATAGATGAAGATTACAGTAGGAATAATGATTTCATTGTGTATATTGCGACCGCTGCTAATTACAGGTTTACCACAAATGGTATATATCACTCCATCACAATAAGTACTAACAGCTATACACTATTTATCATATTTCTACAAAACTGTACACTTTTCGTATTTTCTCAAGATTTTGCACCTCTTCGTATTTCAACAGGAATGTTTTACTCACTGGAATCACTAATTATAGCAGAACTGCGTGGGAGGGTTCTGGTGACTGCTGCCAACTGTTTACATTATTATTATTATTATTATTATTATTATTATTATTATTATTATTATTATAAAAAGAAGCGCTAAGCCCAGCACTGCAGGGTATGGAAGGAAGCGAGGGTATTGGGCTGCAGAAGGGAAAGGGATGATTAGAATGTTACAGAAAACAGTGGGGTAGGGGATAGTGCAGGGGTAGAGGGTAGCAATAGATTGAGGTAGAAAGGCCTGAAGGTATCATCATCAGAGCTTGTGGGGTAAGTCAGTTGTGATGAATGGTTTTGAAGTGTCTCAATTCTACAACGAGTAAGTCAGTTGTTGTCAAAAAGTTAATGAGAGAGTCCGGATGAAAGGTGGATCCATCAGCGAAAAGGGAAGGTAAAGAGAGAGCAGTGGAGCGAAGATGGCATTGGAGATAAATTCTGCGTGCTCGTTGATAAAGTAGGCAGTCTAACAGAATGTGGCTGACCGATAATGGAACATGACAATTCTCACGGAGAGGAGCAGGGCACCTCTCCATGAGATATCCATGAGTAAAACGAGTATGGCCATTATGAAGGTGGGAGAGAGTAGTCTCCAAAGCTTGACACTGGTGACAAGAAGATGGCCAGTAACCTATACTCAGTTTAACAGAACAAAGTTTGTTATTGAGCAGAGCAGACCAACATTGTTGCCAACGGGTGTGAAGGTGGGTAGCTATTACAGCAAAAAAGTCTGGAAATGGAACACCTCTATATGAAATTGGTAGGTCATGTACTGCTGACCACGCAGCAGTGTCTGCCTGTTCATTGCTCTGTACATCAACATGACCAGGGACCCAACAAAAAACAATATCTTTATGCTTGGTAGAGATATGGCATAGCCAAAGTTGGATATGGAGAACTAGGGGGTGAGGTGCATCAAATTTCCATATAGCCTGTAGAGCACTAAGGAAGTCCGAGACAACCACAAATGACGACACAGGCATAGATGCAATATGAATAAGTGCTGCAAGAATGGCATACAATTTAGCAGTAAAACTGCTAGCTGAAGATAGTAAATGCCCTCACACAACGTTGTCTGGAAACACTGCTGCGAATCCAACGCCATCACAAGATTTAGAGCCATCTGTGTACACGGCGATGGCATGAGAATGAGAGTGGAAGTGGTCAAGAAAAAGAGAGCGGGAAGCCACCATAGACAGTTGGGCTTTCGAGCAATGGAGTGAGAAAGAACAGACCTGAACAGCTGTAACTTCCCAGGGGGGTAGGGAAAAGTGAGATGCTACATGATCAAATAAAGACGGTAACTGAAGGGAAGACAAGAGTGAATGTAGGCAAAGAGAGAAGGGACGGAGCAAACAGGGGCAGCAAACAAATAATGTCTACTTATATCAGTGACCATTCTATAAATGTAAGGATTGCAGAGATTGTGAAAGCGCACATAGTAGCGAAGGCAATGGGCATCACTGCGATCAGACAAGGATGGAACATTCGCTTCTGCATAGAGGCTTTCAACAGGGGAAGAGCGAAAAACACAAAGGCATAAACGTAATCCTTGATGATGGATGGGGTTAAGGCTAGAGTAGCAGGAGAGGCCGCTGAATAGATCTGGTCACCATAATCGAGTTTTGATATAATGAGAGCTGAATGTAGGTGAAGGAGAGTTTGACGATCAGCTCCCCATGAAAGATGAGCAAGGGTCTTAAGAAGGTTCAGCCAGCTGTGATGAGTTGCCTTTAGAGAGGTAATGTGGGGTTTCCAGGATAACCTACAGTCAAAGAGAAGGCCTAGAAACCTGACTGTATCACGTTCAGGGATACGGGAGCCATAGAGGTACAAAGGATGATCGGAGATGACAGAGCATCTAGTGAAAGTAATTTGGTGAGTTTTGGTACTGGAAAATTTAAACCCATGCTTGGTGGCCCAATTGGAAACATAGTCGACAGCATGTTGGAGAGAAACTGTAATGAGGTGACAGTCAGCACCTGCACAAGCAATAGCAAAGTCATGTACATAGAGTGATGACCAAATATTGGATGGAAGAACAGAGGTCAAATCATTTATAGCAAGGACAAAAAGTGTTGTACTCAGAATACATCCCTGAGGGACACTTTCAGCCTGGACAAAGTCCTGGGAGAGCATATTATTGACTCGAACACGGAAATGTCTGTTAGTGGCCTGGTGGCTAAAGCTTCCGCTTCACACACGGAGGGCCCGGGTTCGATTCCCGGCGGGTGGAAACATTTCGACACGTTTCCTTACACCTGTTGTCCTGTTCACCTAGCAGCAAATAGGTACCTGGGTGTTAGTCGACTGGTGTGGGTCGCATCCTGGGGGACAAGATTAAGGACCCCAATGGAAATAAGTTAGACAGTCCTCGATGACGCACTGACTTTCTTGGGTTATCCTGGGTGGCTAACCCTCTGGGGTTAAAAATCCGAACGAAATCTTATCTTATCTTAAAGATGGTAGATTGCCTCGGAGGCCTAAGGAGTGGGCTTGAGCCAAAATATTATACCTCCATATGCCTTCTCAAGGTCAAAAAATATAGCAATAACTGAGTGGTTATTCGCAAAGGCATTACGAACATACATTTCATAAGAACATAAGAAAGGAGGAACACTGCAGGAGGCCTGCTGGCCCATACTAGGCAGGTCCTTTACAATTCATCCCACTAACAAAACATTTGCCCAACCCAATTTTCAATGCCACCCAAGAAATAAACTCTGATGTGAAAGTCCCACTCAAATCCAACCCCTCCCACTCATGTACTTATCCAACCTAGATTTGAAACTACCCAAAGTCCCAGCCTCAATAACCCAACTAGGTAGACTGTTCCACTCATCAACTACCCTATTTCCAAACCAATACTTTCCTATGTCCTTTCTAAATCTAAACTTATCTAATTTAAATCCATTACTGCGCATTCTCTCTTGGAGAGACATCCTCAAGACCTTATTAATATCCCCTTTATTAATACCTATCTTCCACTTATACACTTCGATCAGGTCTCCCCTCATTCTTCGTCTTCATAAGGAAGATTTCTAATGCTATGTATTAATTTAGTCATCCTACGCTGAATGTTTTCTAACGAATTTATGTCCATTTTGTAATACGGAGACCAGAACTGAGCTGCATAATCTAGGTGAGGCCTTACTAATGATGTATAAAGCTGCAGTATGACCTCTGGCCTTCTGTTGCTTACACTTCTTGATATAAATCCCAGTAATCTATTTGCCTTATTATGTACACTTAGGCATTGCTGTCTTGGTTTAAGGTTGCTGCTCACCATAACCCCCAAGTCCTTTTCGCAATCTGTATGGCTAAGTTCTACATCATTTAACTTATAAGTACTAGGGTTATGGGCACTCCCAAGCTTCAGAACCTTGCATTTATCTACATTGAACTGCATCTGCCACTTTTCTGACCAAGAATAGAGTTTGTTTAAATCCTCCTGAAGTTCCAAAACATCTACGTTTGAATCAATTGTCCTACCTATCTTTGTGTCATCGGCGAATTTGCTCGTATCACTAGTAATTCCCTCATCAAGATCATTGATATATTATAAACAACAACGGGCCCAAGACTGATCCCTGTGAAATGCCACTTGTTACAGATCCCCACTCTTTATCGTGGTCAACAGCCTCAAAAGCTTTACTGAAGAAAGTTAATAAATTAGTTAGACAAGACCGGCCTCTTGTGAATCCATGCTGAGTATCATTAATCCAGCTATGCTTATCGAGATGGCTTCTTATAATCTCAGCTATAATTGACTCTAGTAATTTGCCTACAATTGAGGTCAGGCTTATTGGGCGGTAATTTGATGGTAACGACTTGTCCCCTGTTTTAAAAATAGGAATTACATTAGCCATCTTCCACATATCAGACACTACACCTGTTTGAAGAGATAAATTAAAAATATTAGTTAATGGTTCACAGAGTTCCATTTTGCATTCCTTAAGAACCCTTGAAAAAAACCTCATCAGGACCCGGCGACTTATTTTGCTTCAGTCTGTCTATCTGCTTCACAACCATCTCACTAGTGACTGTGATGTTACATAATTTATCTTCTTCTAGCCCACTGTAAAAATTAATTACTGGAATATTGTTAGTGTCTTCCTGTGTAAAAACTGAGAGAAAATAATTATTTAAAATCAAGCACATTTCATTCTCTTTGTCAGTAAGGTGCCCATAGTTATTTTTAAGGGGATCTATATTATCTCTAACTTTTGTTCTATAGACCTGGAAAAAACTTTTTGGGTTAGTTTTAGAATCCCTAGCAACTTTAATTTCATAGTCCCTTTTAGCTTTTCTTATCCCCTTTTTAATGTCCCTCTTAATGTCAATATACTGATTCATAAGATGACCCTCTCCTCTTTTGATACGCCTATAAATTCCTTTCTTATGCCCTAGTAGATATTTGAGCCTATTATTCATCCATTTTGGGTCATTTCTATTTGATCTAATTTCTTTATATGGGATAAACGCTCTTTGAGCAGCATGTATAGTGTTCAGAAAACTGTCATATTGATAGCTCTCTTCGTTACCCCAGTCAACAGATGATAAGTGTTATCTAAGTCCATTGTAATCTGCTAAGCAAAAATCTGGGACTGTTACTGAGTTATCGCTACTATCGTACTTCCATTCAATGCTAAATGTAATTGATTTGTGGTCGCTAGCACCCAGTTCCTCTGAAATTTCTAAATTATTAACAAGGGATTCATTGTTTGCCATAACTAAGTCAAGCAGGTTATTTCCCCTTGTAGGTTCTGTCACAAACTGCTTCAAAAAACAATCCTGAAATACTTCTAATAAGTCGTATGATTCTAAATTCCCAGTCAAGAAATTCCAATCAACATGACTAAAGTTAAAGTCTCCTAGAATAACTACATTATCGTGCCTTGTGGCCTTAACAATTTCCTCCCGTAGTAGTTTCCCTTGGTCCCTATCTAATTTTGGGGGACGGTATATCACTCCTAAAATCAGTTTTTCATGCCCCTCTGAAAATTCTATCCAAACAGACTCTGTATGTGTTACTTCAGACTTAATACCCGTTTTTATACAACAGTTCAAGCGATCTTGGACATACAATGCCACCCCACCCCCCCTCCCCATACTTCTATCTTCTTGGAACAATTTAAAACCCTGAATATGACATTCCACAGGCATGTCCCGACTTTTTGAATTAAACCACGTCTCAGTTAAGGCAAATACATCAATGTTACCTGCACTAGCAACTAATCTCAACTCGTCCATCTTATTCCTAGCACTACGGCAATCAGCATAATAAACATTGAAAGACTCTCCTTTCTCTTTACCCTTCCTGCTCATTTCTATTTTTCTACTAAACCTATTACTGTCCTTATCACCCAAGGTCCCTGGCTTTTCAATATCAACCTCGTTCTTATTATTACTAGTTCCCCTAGAACTCGTAATATTACTACACTGGGACTTCACTGTTTTCCTGGAGACCTGGAGTTTACCTGGAGAGAGTTCCGGGGGTCAACGCCCCCGCGGCCTGGTCTGTGACCAGGCCTCCTGGTGGATCAGAGCCTGATCAACCAGGCTGTTGCTGCTGGCTGCACGCAAACCAACATATGAGCCACAGCCCGGCTGATCCGGAACTGACTTTAGGTGCTTGTCCAGTGCCTGCTTGAAGACTGCCAGGGGTCTGTTGGTAATCCCCCTTATGTGTGCTGGGAGGCAGTTGAACAGTCTCGGGCCCCTGACACTTATTGTATGGTCTCTTAACGTGCTAGTGACACCCCTGCTTTTCATTGGGGGGATGGTGCATCGTCTGCCAAGTCTTTTGCTTTCGTAGTGAGTGATTTTCGTGTGCAAGTTCGGTACTAGTCCCTCTAGGATTTTCCAGGTGTATATAATCATGTATCTCTCCCTCCTGCGTTCCAGGGAATACAGGTTTAGGAACCTCAAGCGCTCCCAATAATTGAGGTGTTTTATCTCCGTTATGCGCGCCGTGAAAGTTCTCTGTACATTTTCTAGGTCAGCAATTTCACCTGCCTTGAAAGGTGCTGTTAGTGTGCAGCAATATTCCAGCCTAGATAGAACAAGTGACCTGAAGAGTGTCATCATGGGCTTGGCCTCCCTAGTTTTGAAGGTTCTCATTATCCATCATTATCCATCCTGCCAAAACCCATACCACTAACTATTCCTAGTTTAAAGTCCTAACTGCTCCCTCCACTGCAGTTGCCAGTGCTCCCACCCCACACCTAGATAAGTGAACCCCATCCCTGGCATACATGTCATTTCGGCCATAGAAGAGGTCCCAGTTGTCAATGAATGTTACCGCATTTTCGTTACAGTATTTGTCCAGCCAGCAATTGACACCAATTGCCCTGGACAACCATTCATTTCCAACTTCCCCCCTTGGCAAAATACCACATATGAGAGGGTTCCCACCCTTACTCCTAATTATTTCTATTGCTGACCTATACCTGCTAATCAGGTCTTCACTCTTACGTCTGCCAACATCGTTGCCTCCAGCACTGAGACAGATAATAGGATTGCTCCCATTACCTCTCATGATGTCATCCAGACGGCTAACAATATCCTCCATCCCAGCCCCAGGAAAGCAAACTCTCTGTCTCCTACTCCTGTCCTTCAAGCAGAACGCCCTATCCAGATACCTAACTTGGCTATCCCCAACAACAACAATATTCGTACCTTCCTTGGTGTCGTTCGTCGTGACGTTCCCAGTAGTCGACTCACATTCGTCGGGTAGCACTGAGAATGTATTGGATGTTTCCACAACAGTTTCCACGGCAGTCTCTTTCTTCATCGTTTCTACCTTTCCATTCGTCTTCTTGATCGTCAACTTCTTTCCCTGCTGTCCAGCCACTGACCAGTTTCCCTTCTTGACCTGAGGACTCAAAACAGGAGGACTACTACGAATCTTTTTGTTTTCCTCGGTCAGTCGCCGAATTTCCATATTCGCCAACCTCAATTCTTCCTTAAGCTGTTGGTAAAGTTGCTCGATGGATGGCATCTTGCTTCAGTTCTAGAGAGCGCGCAAACAGGTCTTCACAGAGCCAAGTACACGTCAACACTGCGCAAAAGCCAACTCAATCAGGAGCTACTGCGCAGCACGTCCGCATGGCCCAATAGCGATGCGAACATAGTAAGTAGTCTATGGTAGAACGGCTCTTAAGAAAGCCATACTGACGAGTGGAGAGACTGTTGTGCATCTCTAAATACCACATTAAAAGTCTATTTACCAAAAGTTCCATCACTTTGCAAACTGCACTGGTAAGAGTGATGGGACAATAGTGGGAGGCTTTATGTCCCGTAGTGCCTGGTTTGCAGAAAGGGAGAACAATGGCAGATTTCCACAGCTGTAGAAGAACTCCTTGTGAACAAATAAGATTGAAAAGGCATAAGAGGGCTGCAAAAGCTGACTGATGTAAATGTTGTAACATACAAATATGAATATCGTCAGGCCCAGCTGCTAATGATCGGCAAGCTGAGAGCGTTGCCTCCAGTTCCTGAAGTGTAAAAGGCACATTATAATGCTCTTCTCTGAGAGAAGAAAAGTCCAAGGGTGCTAACTCTCTGGCAGACTTTGAGAATAGAAACGAGGGGCAGAGATGGAGCCCCAGAGAAATTCAGACCAGATGATTGCCATTTTCAATGGTAACATCTAGAGGGTATGCTACATCAACACTGGAAACCTGCAGAACAGGAACAGGGTCAAGAGAATATTTACCACACAGTTTCCATACTTTTTTCCAGACTGTACTCATAGAGGAAGCAGAGGTGATAGTGGAGACATAATCTCACCAGCAAGTGCATTTAGCGTCACGGATGACACGGCAAGTGATCGCACGCTTCTGTTTAAAATCAAGAAATCTCTCAGTGGTTCTATTATACTGGTACATGCCCCACGCAGTGCCTTTCAAACGTTCTGCACGAGCACAAGCAGGAGACCACCAAGGCACGCATTTCTGAGAATGCCTGCCCGAGGTTTGGGGTATAGAATGAGAAGCTATGGTTAAAACTGAGAATGAGAAGAGGTATAAAAGCTCATCAATGGAGGACGAAGAAGGAACCTCGCTAAAAACAGTTAGTTTTGAGTGAAGGTTCCAATTTGCCTGATCAAATTGCCAGTGTGGGTTATGAAGATGTGGTGAATATGAAGGGGAAGTAAGAATGATTGGGAAATGATCACTGTCATGTAAATCTGGGAGAACAGACCAGGTGAAGTCTAATGCAGTAGAGGAAGATCAGAATGAGAGATCAATGCAAGAGAGAGTATGAGTTCGAGGATCAAAATGGGTATGAGTACCTGTATTTAAAACATGAAGGGGGTGAGTAGCAAGAAAAGCCTCTAACTGAATGCCTCAGGAATCACAGTGAGACCCCTCCCCAAAGGAAATAATGGGCATTAAAATCGCCAAGTAACAGAAGTGGTGGCGGTAATGCCGAAACAAGAAAGGCAATATCCTAAATAGATAATGCTCGAGAAGGAGAGAGATACAAAGAACAGAGTGTATACTACCTATGCAGGTGGATACCGGCTGCAGTGTCATGCAGCAAAGCACGAACAAATAGCTGATGGTATGGAATATCAGTGCATAAAAGAAGGGCACCTTCATTAAAGGTTCCATCAGGAAAAGGATCTGAAGAATGCAATAAATTATAGCCTGAGATGGGATAGAAAACAGCAGAGTGTAATTTTGGTTCTTGTAAGCAAACACCAACAGGGGAAAATTGGGGAAGCAACGTCTGAAGCTCACCCAGATTACCCCTGAGGCCGTGTATATTCCACTGTAAATAGGCCATGATTGACAATGATAAAGATACTTGAAATCTGTGGGCAAGCATACCTATGGACTAGAGGGGTTAGAAAAGTCCACATGCGGTGGCAGTGGAAAATGTTCAAGCAGCAAAGGAACGGTGCACTGTGAAGAAAGGAGTTGTGCAGATGGAGAAGAGGAAAGAGAAGGAACAAAAGGTGGATAAGTGTCCATTGATGGTTTGGTCTCTGCAATATATTCAGAGATTGCTTCAAGTGTTTCCGAGTTCAGAGACATCATATGGGAGACAATATTGGAGATGGAAGGAGGAGGAGTTTGAGTAAAGATCAGAACTGTAATGGACTGTACCAAGGTAGGGGCGGCAAAAGGGTGGATTGAGCTGGAGAAGTGTGGGAGGGGACAGAAGAGGCAGAAACCTGGAAGGCAGAAGAGGAAGAAACTTGGGAGGAGATAGGGGAGGAAGGCACAGTACGAGTAGGAGGATGAACCTCCACATTTGTAACAGAGCCAGTGAAAGGGGAAGACCCAGGTACAGAGACTGGGAAGGTAAAATGTGGAGGTGGATGAAGGGAAAGAGGGGTTAAAGGAGATTTTTTTGGACTTCTGAGAAGTAGAGAAATGATTGGGAAGAGCTGTCGTAGGAGGTCTTGTCGATACCAAGGTTTGTGAGGGATAACACGAAGTGAGAACAGACTGAGGTGTTGAAGTAGGGACATCTGAGCCCAGGACACCAAAAGAATTAGATACAGGAGTGACTATGGGACTGGCAACTGCAGAGGTGGCTGTAGAAGATGGGACCCCAGAAGTGGGGGGACAATTTGAAACACAAGAATAAGAAACACAGGGTAGTCTCCCTTGGAGGCAGAGATGAGAAACTGCCATAGCATAAGGGAGACCTTCTGCCTCTTTGAGGCAACGAATTTCCCGCTCATTTAAGTAGACCTGGCAATGGTGAGAGTACAAAGGGTGAGCCTCATGACAATTAAGGAAAGAGGGAGGTTGACTGCAAGACGTATTAGAATGGTCATCGGCACCACAGACTGGGCATTCGGCTATAGATCTGCAATATTTTGCTGGGAGGCCAAATTGCCAGCAATTTCTACACTGTTGTGGTGTAGGGATCACCTTCCAAACTTGTAACCGATGTCCTGCTATATAAACAGAGGATGGGAGTTCATGGCTGTCAAAAGTTAAATGAGCCACATTGCCTGTGGGCAGGAAGAACATAAGTGGCTACCTTGAGAATTAGGAGATCTTGGAGTTCCAACTGTTCGAGAATGTCATTGCCACATGTCTGGAAATTCTATTTGACTATGGTATGGGGCAGAATAACAGTACCACTACAAGAATTGAGGGAATGATGTTTTCTGATAGTGATAGGAATAGTATCGATATGTGAAAAAAAAGAGAAAGATCATGAGCTTGGGTAGAATTCTGGACTGTGATGATGCATGTACCACTCTTAAGAGCATGAAAGGAAATATCTCTACCAACATGGCATAGGAGCGCTTTGCCAATACAATGGTCAGAAAGATAGGCAGTAGAAGAAATCGGTCTTAAAGTAAAGAATTTAGTCCATTGTGTGGTCCAAAACTGAGTGTGGAGAGGGAGTGCATGACATGTCGGTCTTTTCCGAGTAGAATGGGAAGGTAATGAAGTGTAGTGCCTCAATATTGAGGCACCAAAAGTATGGTTTTCATGGCGCCATAGACACAAAGCATATGCTCCCAGAGACTTCTCACCTCAATCCAGCCAGTCACACACCTTCTGGGCAGAGCTTGAAGGTTGCAACACTTGGGTATTGTCCTCTGCTATTGGCTGGGAGCTCCTTGAGTGTTCAGTACTGCTTGACTTGTTGAAAGAGCAGCATTTCGACCCTCACTCTCCTGATATTTTGCCAATTTACACCACTCCAGAATGTCGGTAAGTTTCTGAATGTTTTTCCAGTGTATTATTGAATGTTTGAACCACATTTTGAGATGCAAATGAATTGCCTGAGGCATTGAGAAGTAACAAATAAATGCACTTGAAGTTTTGTTTACCTTTTTTGGTATCAATATTGAGACCCGGCCTGACAATGGTAGATCATCACTTACTGTTTCTGTATCAATATTTAGGCCCAGCCTGACAATGGTAGATTATCACTTACCATTTTTGTATCAATATTGAGGCCCGACCTGACAATGGTGATAAGAAATGTGCCAATGAAGGTATCATATATCATGGATTAACATATCATAATTAGACCGTCTTTGTCACTGATAGCTAACAATTGCATGCTGAATCAAATGCATTGATATATGAGTAATTTTACCTTGTAAATTTATCAAATTTGCTCATATGGAATGCTCATTTTGTGTTTTCTGTTCATTTCAGTTGAACACAAATGTGTTTTATGGATCAAGGGCTCAAAGAAGAAGGGATTACATCGTGCCAGAGTTACATGATGACAGTGACCCTAATGAGGAAGTGGATTCTGGAGATGATTTTGAGCCACAGGCAGATGCTTCTTCTTCAAGTGAAGATGAACATGAAGATTTGTCTAAGAGAAGTGAGCAAGTTAATGTAAAATGAAGATATGTACGAAAACAAGCAGTTAAAGATGACGAGGTTGAGGTAGATGAAACAACTGTCAACACTAATGCCACCTGGAGCAAACTTGACATAACAAATACTCCATTACTTGACTACAAACATGAGGTACCAACACAGAGGAGGAGAAGAAAATGCCTATAAGTTCCAAGGTTGTTATTTGCCTTGCAAAGACTATGGACCACACAAAGACCAGTGCAATTTATGCAGATAACTTTTTTACCAGTTTGCCTCTAGTGAAATATCTGCATACTACATTCAATTGCAGGTGCACAGGCACTGCAAGGGACAGCAGAATTGGAAAACCACCACTTATGTCTGTCAATGACATGGAAAAAACAAAGGTGAAAAGGAGTGCTATGGATTACTGTTCATTGGATGGTGTCCTTGCTGTACGTTGGAAAGACAGTAAGGTTGTTACTTTACTGACTAATGATATTGGCATCAACGCAGTGACAAAGATAAAGAGGTACAGCAAGGAGCTCAAACAAAAGGTGGAAGTTGACTGTCCTGCAGTGATAAAGAATTATAATGCCCATATGGGGGGCATAGATAAGAATGATATGTTGGTGCATCTCTACAAGTCTCCACTCAAAACAAAATGCTGGTTCATGAGGCTCTTTGGATATATCATTGATCTTTGTTGTATCAATGGCTGGTTGTTGTACAGGCGTGACTGTGGTGCTTTGAAAGAGAAATGCATGAACCTCAAGGAATTTCGGTTTTCCATCTCCCATTCTGCAAGAAAGTCAACCAATGGAATCCCAAGGAGCCTGAGATCTCCAAGTTGTTCAACTTCATGGTCTTCTTCAAGGTCTTCTTCACTTGATGACATTCCCAATCGGCATAGAAAATGGCCTCATGATACAATATTTGATGAAACACAAACACACGGGCCAGTTTCTGCAAAGAGGCTTTCATGTAAACATTGCAACACCAAGAACAAGAGGTCCTACTCTTCCTTTGCTTGTTCCTTCTGCAAGGTTAATTTATGTCTAAATTCAATGAGAAATTCTTTCCTGGAATTCCATAAGCAACAACATGCTTAAATTCCTCTGATAATATTTTGTAACATTTTTTTCAATTTTTTATAAAATATCAATTACTAAAAATGTGTTAAATTTATTGAAATCAAGTTTCTGTGCCTTTTGTTTACCCAAGTTGTTTATGACTAAACCTTAAATGTATATTTATGCCTTTAATTATCAGTTACAGAAGCTGTTATGATTCTTTTACACAAATGCCTTTGTCAGGCTTGCATCAAATTTGATGCCTGATCTGTCAACTACAGTTTAACCATTGTCAGGGAGTGCCTCATATTTGATGTTGCCAAAAAGGGCATTTTATGGCCCCAAAATAAATAAACTCAAAAAATGATCACAAATAAATATGTCTTAGAATTGCATATACTGTCACAATATAGGTTGCAATTGTTGCACATGCTCAAATATGAGGCACAGCCTGGTAAAGGGTATTAAGTAGACCTGGCAACGGCGAGAGTATGAAGGGTGAGCCTCATGACAATTAAGGCAAGAGGGAGGTTGACTGCAAGACGTATTAGAATGGTCATTGGCACCACAGACTGGGCATTTGGCTACAGATCTGCAATATTTTGCTGGGAGGCCAAATCACCAGCAATTTCTACACTGTTGTGGTGTAGAGATCACCTTCCAAACTTGTAACCGATGTCCTGCTATATAAACAGAGGATGGGAGTTCACGGCTATCAAAAGTTAAATGAGCCACATTGCCTGTGGGCAGGAAGAACATAAGTGGCTACCTTGAGAATTAGGAGATCTTGGAGTTCCAGCTGTTCGAGAATGTCATTGCCACATGTCTGGAAATTCTATTTGACTATGGTATGGGGCAGAATAACAGTACCACTACAAGAATTGAGGGAATGATGTTTTTCGATAGTGATAGGAATAGTATCGATATGTGAAAAAAGAAAAAGATCATGAGCTTGGGTAGAATTCTCGACTGTGATGATGCATGTACCACTATTAAGAGCATGAAAGGAAATATCTCTACCAACATGGCATAGGAGCGCTTTGCCAATACAATGGTCAGAAAGATAGGCAGTAGAAGAAGTCAGTCTTAAAGTAAAGAATTTAGTCCATTGTGTGGTCCAAAACTGAGTGTAGAGAGGGAGTTCATGACATGTCGGTCTTTTCCAAGTAGAAAGGGAAGGTAATGAAGTAACGTCATCAGGAGATTGTCGTTGGTGTTCAGAAGTGGGACTGTGAGGGAAAAGTTCAATAGATAGGAGAAGTGAGGGAGTTTATAGTAACAATAGTTTGATTGTCAGCTGCTTGTTAAGGTAGGGTCAGTCTAGCTCCCACTATACCTTCCCCTCCCTTCTCCATCCCCCCCAAAAGTGACGTGTGGGGCTCCGGTAAAACAGTAAATCACTCGACTCACAGCTCCCAACACTACTCTTGAAAGGAAAGAGAGGGTCACCTGCTAATCAACGAGTAGAAATTGAAGGAGATGGACTAACGTTCTGAGATGTCCCAAATTTTGATCCACTTACCTGTTTGTGTATGCAAGTAGCAGGATATAACCCCTCATCATTGCAGTGGAAAAAAACCTGCTTTCCTGTCATCTGGACGGATTATTGACGGCTAGAAAATATGTGAAGAATGAGCCGGTGGGTTGTCATCAACACCTGCGACCCCCCCATCATTGGCAATGGCTACGATTTCAACAACACACAGTGTCACCAACACCAGACACCCAAGTTTTATTTATACATATATATATATATATATATATATAATTATATATATATATATATATATATATATATATATATATATTCATATATATATAATATATATAAACATTATATATATATATATATATATATATATATATATATATATATATATATTATATATATAATATATAAACTATATGCATATAATATATATTATTTTATTATTATTATCACACTGGCCGATTCCCACCAAGGCAGGGTGGCCCGAAAAAGAAAAACTTTCACCATCATTCACTCCATCACTGTCTTGCCAGAAGGGTGCTTTACACTACAGTTTTTAAACTGCAACATTAACACCCCTCCTTCAGAGTGCAGGCACTGTACTTCCCATCTCCAGGACTCAAGTCCGGCCTGCCGGTTTCCCTGAACCCCTACATAAATGTTACTTTGCTCACACTCCAACAGCACGTCAAGTATTAAAAACCATTTGTCTCCATTCACTCCTATCAAACACGCTCATGCATACCTGCTGGAAGTCCAAGCCCCTCGCACACAAAACCTCCTTTACCCCCTCTCTCCAACCTTTCCTAGGCCGACCCCTACCCCGCCTTCCTTCCACTACAGACTGATACACTCTTGAAGTCATTCTGTTTCGCTCCATTCTCTCTACATGTCCGAACCACCTCAACAACCCTTCCTCAGCCCTCTGGACAACAGTTTTGGTAATCCCGCACCTCCTCCTAACTTCCAAACTACGAATTCTCTGCATTATATTCACACCACACATTGCCATCTCCACTGCCTCCAGCCTTCTCCTCGCTGCAACATTCATCACTATATATATATATATATATATATATATATATATATATATATATATATATATATATATATATATATATATATATATATATATATATATATATATATATATATATATATATATATATTAGCGTTGAATTCAGATATCATTTATATTTTTCATTTTTCATTTTATTTAAGGTAGGATTAATATTTCATATTTAAGTGTTTTATATTTTATATTTTCTAAATAATAAAGTGTTTATGTTTGTCAGTTTTTGTTCTTTTTCTATTCATTAATTTTCCTGAGGATTATTATTATTATTATAATCAAAAAGAAGCGCTAAGCCACAAGGACTATACAGCTTCTTGAGGAGGAGCCAGCCTTGGTAATACTGTCTGAAGTTATTACAGGGCTGAGTAAGCCTTCACAAGTGGCGACCTTGCCAGGATCAACTCGACTGAATCAAGATTCAACTCCATCTCGAATCTACCATTGGAACTTCAATGCCGCATACCACAGACGGTTACCACCAGCCATGAGTAATCATTCTCTATGGTAGGACTACAGTACAGATATTTAAAAGATTTGGTGATTGTTATAGTCTCAATTTATTGTAAGTCAAGTCAGGCAGGATATAATATTTAATTCTGCCACCTTTTTGTTTGAGCTTGAAACACTTTGGAGGATTAGACTCTAGGGACCCGAGATTTTCCAGTGACAATTTGTTTCATTGAGCTCTTTATTTTATCAAGGGAACTGTCGTAGGACACTCTTGATTTGTTGGTGAGAAGATTGGATGGTCAAGTGACCCCATTATACTTACTGTTTGCTCGAAGCCGGCATAGAACCCTTCGTTTTCATTGTTTAATTGAAGCAGGGATCGAGCCCTCTGGTTTATTTACAGTTTGAGCTGAGCAGGAATTGAACCCTTCATTTTCTTTAATACCTGTTCATTTCCCCTGATAGTTTAAGTTATTCTTGCAAGTAAGGAGGAATACCAGTTTTAGATGAATGTTGGAAGTAAGTTAGGAATAACAGGGAAAAATTTAGAATCTTTCATTAGTGCTAAGATCCAGGAAAGAATTGAAAGAGAGAGAATTGAGAGAGAAGAAAGACAGTTAGAAAGAGAAAGAGAAGAAGAAAAGGAGAGAGAGAGAATCGAAAGAGAAGAGAAAATGGAGAGAGAGAGAATCGAAAGAGAAGAGAAAAAGGAGAGAGAGAGAATTGAGAGAGAAATCCAAGAAAGACAGAAAGAGAGAGAGAAGACAAAAAAAGGAGTGTGATAGACTTGATCGTGAGGAGAGAGCTAGAGTACATGAAGAACAAGTTAAATTAAGAGAACTTGAGGAAAGAGCAAAGGATAGACAAATTGAGGAAAAAGCTAGAGAACGTGAGGAAAAAGCAAGAGAACATGAGGAAAAAGCTAGAGAACGTGAGGAAAAAGCCAAAGAACTCGAGTTAATAGAGAGAGAAAAGGATCGCGAGCTCGAAAAAGCTCGCCTTGAATTAGAGAATAAAAAGTTAATTCTTACACAACAACAATTAGAGGAAGGAGTAATTGAACATCATGCAGCTAGTGCACATATTCCAACACCTAATTTACCTCCCTTCACAGAGGGTGAAGACATTACTTCATACATTATCAGGTTTGAAAATACCGCTACCCTCTGTGAATGGCCTGTTGACACCTGGGCTACCAGGTTAGGAATGTTATTTTCTGGTACAGCTTTGAATATCTATGCAACTTTGTAGCAGCATATATGTAATTATAACCTACTGAAGAAGGCAATCCTTAAAGCATATAAAAAAAACACAAATTCTTACAGGAAAGATTTCAGGTATGCCACCTTACAGCCTGCCAAAACTTTCAGCAGTTACAAGTAACACTCTTTCATTTGTTCGACTTTTGGATAGAGAGTTCAGGAATTGATCACAGTTATGAATCTCTTAGAGACTTCATGGTTGCTGACCAGTTCCTGACAGCTCTTCCTCACCAGATACGAACATTCATCAGAGAACGTAACCTGATTAAAGCTGAGGAAGTTGCTGAGGCTGCTGACCTCTATGCTGAGGCTCACAATTCCTATAAAGACCTAAAGGGATCAAACCCTAAGGGCAAGGGTTCATCAGACCTTAGGAAATCAAAACTTCTAGTGAAAAGTAAAATGACTTCTTTTATTCCTGTTTGTCATTTGTGTAGTGTTAAGGGACATAAACGTCCAGATTGTCCTTAAGAAGGTCCAAAAAGTTGGAAGATGTTTTAAAGACTGTAATGGCCAAGCACCCTTCTGTTCAGGAACAGTTAATGGACTTAATGTATCTACCATTTTACAAGACACTGGATGCACATGTATAGTCATTTCTGATAAGCTGTTCCCTAACCTTAAAGAAACTCATTCCTCTGCTATACTTTCAAACTACTTGGGCTGTACAGACACTTTTCCTACCATCCGTTGTTACATTAGGTCTAAATGGTTCACAGGTTGGTCTGAAGCCATACCAACTCCCATCACTTCTTGCTCCGTACTAATAGGTAATGTAAAAGGTGCCATTCTTCCTTCTGAGGTTGACCTTTCATCACCAAAGGTGGACATAAGCTTTTCAGATCCTCTTCCTGTAGAGTCAGAGAAGCCCCTCGAAAGTTCAGATGAGACAATGTCTCGCGAGATTCATGTGGGATTAAAAACCAGTGATGCTACTCTCGAAAGCGAGGAAGTAGGATCACTGGTTCACTTGTTAGATGAAAGTGAAGATATCACCTCCGATACCATAAATGTCTTGACTAGGGCTCAGACCAAAGCCCAGGCTTCTCCAACTATCCATCCTTTGATTTTCCCTGACTTTAAGCTTTTAGATATATCGAAGGACTCCTTTGTCAATTTACAATGTAATTGCCTTTTTCTTCAGAATTGCCATAATGCCGCTAAACAAAATCAAGTTATCTAAAGGAAAAACTTTTCATATAAATTTGAATATATAAAAGGTATCTTGTACAAGTCAGTATTCAAATTAAATTCAGATGAGATAGACTATTCCATCTTAGTTGTTCCAAGTCAATGCAGAGAGACTGTTCTTAAAATGGCTCATGACGTGCCAGTGACCGGACATTTCTCGCATCGTAAAACCTTAAATAAAATTAGGGAAACCTATTTTTGGCCAAAAATGTCCTCAGATGTCACTACCTATTGTAGATCGTGTAAAGTTTGCCAACTGTCATCCTCTCAAGGTACCAGGCGAGTACCTATGGTCACAATGCCAGTTTTTATGGTACCCTTTGAAAGAGTAGCTATTGACATCGTTGGTCCTTTATCTCCACTTTCATCTGGGGGACATAGATATATATTAACATTAGTTGATTATGCTTCGAGTTTCCCTGAAGCCATTCCCTTAAAGACCATAACTACTACAGAGGTGGCTGAAGCCCTTTTGTCCATCTTATCCAGAGTGGGCATCCCTAGAGAAATTTTGTCTGACCATGGGACACAATTCACATCTGACTTAATGCAACATCTATACCAACTTCTGGGAGTGAAGCCTCTCTTCACCACACCCTATCATCCCAGCTGTAATGGGAGGATTGAGTGCCAACATTCGATTCTCAAGTCCATTTGAAGGAAACTTTGCTCCCTTAAACCTAAGGAGTGGCTTCGTTACCTACCCTGTGCTTTGTTTGCCATGAGGGAAGTTCCCAGTGACTCTTTGGGGTTTTCACCTTTTGAACTTCTCTATGGTAGACAGGCCAGAGGCCCATTGTCCATCCTTCATGACTTATGGACTAATGAGGAGGTGAGTGCTGAGGTTCAGTCTTCTTATCAGTTTGTCCTTGACCTTAGATCCAAACTTGAGGAGACCTCTGACATAGTTTCGAAAAACTTAAGCTTGTCAATGGACCAGTACAAAACCTATTTTGATCCCAAAAGTCAGAGGAGAAGTTTTAAAGTAGGAGATGAAGTTCTGGTATTTTTGCCTATCAAGTCAAATAAATTATTAGTAGCATGGAAAGGTCCATATAAAGTATTAAAAATTTGTGGGAAAATTGACTACCTCATAGAAGTCCAGGGGAAACCTAAGCTTTATCATATCAACATCCTTAAGAAATATTACCGAAGAAATTCGGTTAACTGCCTTAATAACTTTGACTTAGTTTTTCCACACGAACTTAATAAAACAACTGAAGAATGTAAGGTGTGTGTAATTGACACCTCTAACTTAGACTATGATGAAGAACTACATGACTTGGTGACTCTTGACCACTCGGGCACAACCAACATTAATATTAATGAATCTTTGGATGACTATAAGAGACATGAACTACTTCAATGTGTGAGTAACTTTTCAGACGTCTTTACTGATATTCCAGGTGTTACCTCCATGGTAGTCCATAAGATTGACTTAGTGACAGACAATCCTATCAAACGAAAATTATTCCCAGTTCCAGTTCACCTTAGGGATGCATTTGACCGAGAGGTAGACAAATTATTAAAACTAAAGATCATTGAACCTTCAGTATCTGCATATTGCTCACCAGTAGTCATGGTTAAGAAGGAGGATAATTCATATAGACTTGCTGTTGACTTCTGAGGCCTTAATGTTATAACTTGGTGGGATGCTGAGCCTATGCCCTTAATAGCATTCTACTGAATGTACAACAATGCATACAACCATATGACCTGTCTTTGTAATACTCACTTGTGCTTTATAGTAATCTGTTTACATTAAAGTTTTATCACTGATTTCATCATTGCTTAGTTAATCTTAAGTTAATTTTAAGCCAGCCCGTAATGCTATGCATAGTATAAGTGGCTTTGGCATGCTGCTCATATCTGTATTTTTTGTACCTCTGTATGTGTGCTCAAATTTTTAAATAAATAAATAAATAAATAAATAAATAAATAGATAGCGATCTACACAAATTTTATGACTCTTCCTTCTTTTCAGAGATTGATATTGCACAGGCATATCATCAAGTAATGTTAGATCCTTCTTCTAAGCAGTACACCACTTTTCCTACACACCAAGGACTGATGCAATATAGAACTATGCCCTTCGGTTTGGTAACTGCCTGTGCTACCTACATGAGACTGATGAGAAAGGTCTTGGGAAATATGCCAAATGTTTCAGTTTATTTTGATAACATTTACGTAATTACATCCATGTGGGGCGAGCATATCCAAACATTAACATCAGTTTTGCGTAGGTTATGCTCACATGGCCTCACTGCCAAGCCGAAGAAGTGCTTCCTTGGGTATAACAAGATTAGATATCTTGGACTGATACTTTCTAATAACTCTCTGCAGCCTCTCCCCGGTAAGATCACAGCTTTATTAGAATTTAAATTCCCCAAAACCAAGAAGCTCATGCGTAGCTTTCTTGGTTCTGTAAATTTTTATGCACGGTTTATCCCGAACCTTACTGATTTTACAGTCATCTTATCCGACTTCCTTAAAAAGTCTGTGAAGGAACCTCTTGAACTTTCCGACGTAGCTCGGGAAAAGTTTAATGAGATTAAAAGTATCTTTTCGAAAGACCCTATACTTAAGATTCCAGATATTAATAAAACATTTTGTTTAAGAACTGTTGCCTCCAATACTGGCTTAGGTGCAGTGTTACTACAATACCATGATGGTACTTCCTTCCCTGTATGCTTCCTAAGCCGGAAACTCCTTCCCGCAGAAACAAGATACTCCACCATAGAAAAGGAATGTTTGGCCCTTGTGTGAGGTATCTCCAAACTTAAATTTTATTTGCTGGGAAAAGAATTCATTTTAGAAATGGACCACAAACCTTTGATATACCTATAAACTTTTAAGAGAACCAACAGTCGTCTCTTGAGGTGGACATTGGCACTCCAGGCTTTTAAGTTCCATATTGTGTATATCAATGGTTCATCCAATTATTTCTCTGACTGGTTAGTGTGTGTGTGTCAACAATCAATATTTGCACCAATAACTCATTACAGTTGTGACCGGGTGTGGAAGTGTGAATTGCTCATTACACTATAATTTGTTCATGATTGTAGCCATGTATAAACATAAGTAACCATTCTTACAGTATTCATTACCTTTGTAACTTGTGAGTTCATTACCTTGTACCTAGTTCAGCCATCAAAACTTTGGGGCCCAGTCCCTGGACCCATTACATACCTCTGTAATCTGTAAATACCTTTGTAACTTGTCATGATTGTGACTAGACCTACCTTGAGTTCATTACCTTTGTAAATTGTGAGTTCATTACCTATGTAAATTGTGAATTCATTACCTCTGTAACTTGCTCAGCTATCAAAACTTTGGAGTCCAGTCCCTGGACCAATTATGTACCTCTGTAATCTTTTGACTACCGCCCACAGGATGGGTATGGGGTGCATAATAAACATATTAAACTAACTTAAGTCGTGACAGTCAGTAGAAGATTTGTTGCCTTACGCGACTTCCACATGTTAGAACTTTTTCCTCGCCTATTCTTCTTATACTCCTTGACTATAAGTCTTGGTATGGGGGAGTGTGAGGGAAAAGTTCAATAGATAGGAGTAGCGAGGGAGTATATAGTAACAATAGTTTGATTGCCGGCTGCTTGTTAAGGTAGGGTCAGTCTAGCTCCTGCTATCCCTTCCCCTCCCTTCTACCCCCCCCGAGAGGTAACGTGTGGGGCTCCGGTCAAACAGTAAATCACTCGACTCAGAGCTCCCAACACTACTCTTGAAAGGACAGAGAGGGTCACCTGCTAGTCAACGAGTAGAAATTGAAGGAGACGGACTAATGTTCTGAGACTTCCCAAATTTTGATCCACTTACCTGTTTGTGTATGCAAGCAGCAGGACATAACCCCTCATCATTGCAGTGGAAAAAACCTGCTTTCCTGTCATCTGGATGGATTATTGACGGCTAGAAAATCTGTGAAGAACGAGCCGATGGGTTGTCATCAACACCTGTGACCCCTCCCCCATCATTGGCAACGGCTACGATTTTAACAACATGCAGTGTCACCAACACCAGACACCCAAGTTTTATATATATATATATATATATATATATATATATATATATATATATATATATATATATATATATATTTATATATATATATATATATATATGTATTTATATTAGCATTGAATTCAGATCTCATTTATATTTTTCATTTTTCATTTTCTTTAATGTAGGATTAATATTTCATATTTAAGTGTTTTATGTTTTATATTTTCTAAATAATAAAGTGCTTATGTTTGTCAGTTTTTGTTCTTTTTCTATTCATCAATTTTCCTAGGAGGAGCCAGCCTGGGTAATACTGTCTGAAGTTGTTACAGGGCTGAGTAAGCCTTCACAGGGACCAGAGTTGGTCCGACGTGGGATGGGCTGGTGATTCGAAAATCGCAGCACCATAGAGGGAAGCATAGTCAAAGGAGAGTGGAGGTCACACAAATCGAAGGAGTCAGTCGAAACCCCGGCACCTGAAGAGGGTGATGAAACAGCATCAACAAGTGGTACAGGGCCTTAGGAGTGTCCGAAGAGTGGCCAAAAGACGAGGCGTGGTCAGAACGGGGTGCAGAAACAATAAGGGGCCCGGGGGTAGTGGGGTCATGGATTGAGGACTCCATGGTTAGGTTACTTCTTTCTTTTTGTTTTTAAGAAAAAAAAAGAAAGAAAATAAAAATAAAAAAATAAAAAAGGGGGGACCGGGGAGGGATAGTTCCTAGGCGGAATGAAAGAGCCAGAAATCTCCCTCCACGTCCAAGAGGACCTCAGCACCGCAAGTAGGGCAGATGCAGCATAGAACCCGTGCCATACCCTACCTTTCTTGCCAGTAAACCAGCAATCTGGGATAGCAACCTCACATCTGCCAAGTTACCTCGGTGGACAAAAGAGAGGGCAGCCAGATATCTGCCACAAAGCATACCTCCTTCAGCCACCACCCCTGGAATCTGAAAGGTGGCTTCCAGAGATACACCTGTTGCCTGAAAGACACCCAAAGCCACTCGGAATACCAGAGAGGGATTGGGACATCCCCAGGTGATCCAGATTCCATGGCAAACTACGCCACCACCAAGAACCTCATGGAATGGGATGGACCCCGGTACCCTTTCCCCTACCCAGGAACTAGCGGGCCTCTGGGAAAAATCCTGAAGGCCAAAAAGAGGAAGGGCAAAAGGGAGGGGTGGTGTGGAAACTTATTTGGTACCTAAAGTTCCACAGGACAGATCCAGCATGGCCGTAACGGAATGGCTGATCTGGGTGGCCCTTATACCCCACCCAAACATAAAAGCATTCTCTCGAGTTGGTGTGGATTGTTGATAAGCTTATTTAATTTATAGATTTACCCTTCAGGGAAGGAGTAGGTAGTTTTACTGGTAGTACACTAATATTAGGATTATTGAGGCAACTGTAGATAATAATAATGTAGACCTAAGACCTTAACATAGGTAGTAATAGGCCGATAATGTAGGCAAACACTAGGATAAGTTAGCTAGGGAGAACTGGCAGCCCTAGTTTGAATGAAGAGACGAGGGTATGGAAGAGAGACCAGCTCGTTCTTCTTAAGACAGACACCAACTTGACAAGATGTGCCGTGATCAGCAGACGGCGCCCCCATGTGTCTTCACATTTGAGACCTAGGGAAATCTGGTAGAGGCACCTCGATGTATCGTAGATGACCTCCGTCAGGCCCATACAGTAAGACAAGACCTCCACTTTATCTCGTAGATTTCTGGCCAGTGTCTGGGGAGATTGTGAGTGAGTTTGATCTGTGGGCCCGGTGTGCAACAGGCAGTGCATGCCCAGTAAGTACCAGTGCCTCAAGGCAGTCTGGAAGCTAGTGTCCGTGTCTGCATAGTTATACTAGGGGATACATACCCTCTTGGATATAGGAATTTCTGAGGTGCAGGCAGGACACTAATAACGATTGAATATTGCAGGAATTAAGGCTCCTGGTTGCACGTGGTTTCTGAGGGGAAGTCCAAAGGGGCTAAGGCTAAGCTTAGGGAAGTTGAAGATCAGGATATATGCTGCAACACCAAGTAAGTTAGTCCTTTATATGTGTATGCAGGCGAGTTTCTTGCAACACCAATCATTTGTGAAAATCTGTCCTATAAGCCACTTGTGAGGCTGAGGTACCCACCTCAGAGCTTGGTGTCAACAGAGTTTGCCAGGGTAGGCGACTCACTTGGAGGCAGTCCACACAAATTTTCACAAAAGTGGTCCTTCAAAAACTGTGATGTGGAATAGCTAGGTTAAGCTATCATAGCTAGGCCACAGTTAGGAACCAGTTTAACAGAGTTAGGTTAAGTTAGCACACCTAGGCCTAGAGTTACACAGACGCTACGCCAAGCTGACTATACACAGAAGTTGTTATTTGCAGTAATTTACAGGCAGGCCAGGTAGGCTAGTGAAGCTTGTGAATTTAATTATTTACAGTGATTACAAGTAATCCAGAGTAGGAGACTTGTGTGTTAATTATTTACAGTGGATTTGCAAGGTAGCCATAGTTAGGCTAGGCTTGTGCAATATTTACAACAGTTATAGTAGCTAGGAAAGATTTAACCTAGTTATTATTTACAGGGAGTTATAAAGCCAGGTTTAAGCTATAGCACACTAGCTAGGTTAGGATTTACCTTATCCAACCATCCATACTAGACAGAGTAAACTGAGCAGTAGGCAACAGAGACTAAGGGAGTTGAGACTCTGCTTCAAGTGTTGTGGGGAGCACTATGCGAGAGACTGTGGCACCCAGCTCAGTGAGTGTGGAGTCTGTTGCAAAGGAAAGCACCATACTGCACTATGTCCCAATAATTTAAGGGAACCCCAGGCTAGTAGGGATATCTCTCAGGTAGAGATAGAAAGTGAGTCCGAGCCTGAAATGGTAGCCAGCATGATTAGTGGGAGTGAAGTCTCTAATCCGAGTGAGAATCATGGAGGTGCTGCCCTACCTACAGCCATGGCAATGGTTGTGAATGGGCACAGGTCTGAAACAACCCGATTATTCTTTGACCCAGGAGCACAAGTATCCTTGATAAAGAAGTTGGTTGCTAAATTAAAGTTGAAGGCCACTAGGAAAGTCAGTATGATATTGGGAGGGGCTATAAGTCAGGTCCCACCCAAATCTTATGATGTGGTGGATGTCAGAGTCAAATTAGGTGGACACCGCAGAGACATTACAGCCTTTGTGGCAGAGACACTACCCAGGGCAATTACAGCGAGAGGTCTTGCTGCAGCAGCTAAGTGATTGAAAGACCTTGACGTGAAGCTGGCAGACCAGGGAATTACCACTGACACAGTCAGAAATGTAGGTATCCTGGAGGGAGCCAATCATATAGATGACCTCCTGTCTACACGACAGACGTTTAAGGAAGGAATTGGTTTATACAGATCCCCAGTAGGATACATCATAGGCGGCAGGATTCCACCTGAATTCCCTGCCATGCCAGATAGAGGAGAAGCTGTCCCCATGATAGCTGGGGGAGTAGTGATAATGAATACCAGTATACACGATGAACCGCCAGGGAAGCTGAACCAGGTAGGGAGTGACGAACACTTGGCCACCTTGGGAAAACACTTTTACAGGGTACGTAAAGAGGGAGATAGAATGCCTTTAAACCAAGGGAACCTCGTAACAGTGGGAGGAAAGGCTACCAAGGCATGTGGGCCACTGGGTGGGAAAGTACGGAGCCACTCAGTCAAGGCTAGACATACGAAAGACGCTAAAGTTAAAGGAAAGGGTGCTAAGACCACCAGAACCAACAAGTTTACACCCCCAGAGGTCCACACAGGGGAAACTGGATGGTTGAAGTTAGACCGGAGTCTGCTCGACAAGAGTGGCCGGACGGCACTCGTGTCCAGGGTCCGCCGTTGGGGCTCGTGGAAGGTGAACTTGATCTAGACTTAGCACCTACCTTCGCCAGCGGGAGGATGTGGAAACTTATTTGGTACCTAAAGTTCCACAGGACAGATCCAGCATGGCCGTAACGGAATGGCTGATCTGGGTGGCCCTTATACCCCACCCAAACATAAAAGCATTCTCTCGAGTTGGTGTGGATTGTTGATAAGCTTATTTAATTTATAGATTTACCCTTCAGGGAAGGAGTAGGTAGTTTTACTGGTAGTACACTAATATTAGAATTATTGAGGCAACTGTAGATAATAATAATGTAGACCTAAGACCTTAACATAGGTAGTAATAGGCCGATAATGTAGGCAAACACTAGGATAAGTTAGCTAGGGAGAACTGGCAGCCCTAGTTTGAATGAAGAGACGAGGGTATGGAAGAGAGACCAGCTCGTTCTTCTTAAGACAGACACCAACTTGACAAGATGTGCCGTGATCAGCAGACGGCGCCCCCATGTGTCTTCACATTTGAGACCTAGGGAAATCTGGTAGAGGCACCTCGATGTATCGTAGATGACCTCCGTCAGGCCCATACAGTAAGACAAGACCTCCACTTTATCTCGTAGATTTCTGGCCAGTGTCTGGGGAGATTGTGAGTGAGTTTGATCTGTGGGCCCGGTGTGCAACAGGCAGTGCATGCCCAGTAAGTACCAGTGCCTCAAGGCAATCTGGAAGCTAGTGTCCGTGTCTGCATAGTTATACTAGGGGATACATACCCTCTTGGATATAGGAATTTCTGAGGTGCAGGCAGGACACTAATAACGATTGAATATTGCAGGAATTAAGGCTCCCGGTTGCACGTGGTTTCTGAGGGGAAGTCCAAAGGGGCTAAGGCTAAGCTTAGGGAAGTTGAAGATCAGGATATATGCTGCAACACCAAGTAAGTTAGTCCTTTATATGTGTATGCAGGCGAGTTTCTTGCAACACCAATCATTTGTGAAAATCTGTCCTATAAGCCACTTGTGAGGCTGAGGTACCCACCTCAGAGCTTGGTGTCAACAGAGTTTGCCAGGGTAGGCGACTCACTTGGAGGCAGTCCACACAAATTTTCACAAAAGTGGTCCTTCGAAAACCGTGATGTGGAATAGCTAGGTTAAGCTATCATAGCTAGGCCACAGTTAGGAACCAGTTTAACAGAGTTAGGTTAAGTTAGCACACCTAGGCCTAGAGTTACACAGACGCTACGCCAAGCTGACTATACACAGAAGTTGTTATTTGCAGTAATTTACAGGCAGGCCAGGTAGGCTAGTGAAGCTTGTGAATTTAATTATTTACAGTGATTACAAGTAATCCAGAGTAGGAGACTTGTGTGTTAATTATTTACAGTGGATTTGCAAGGTAGCCATAGTTAGGCTAGGCTTGTGCAATATTTACAACAGTTATAGTAGCTAGGAAAGATTTAACCTAGTTATTATTTACAGGGAGTTATAAAGCCAGGTTTAAGCTATAGCACACTAGCTAGGTTAGGATTTACCTTATCCAACCATCCATACTAGACAGAGTAAACTGAGCAGTAGGCAACAGAGACTAAGGGAGTTGAGACTCTGCTTCAAGTGTTGTGGGGAGCACTATGCGAGAGACTGTGGCACCCAGCTCAGTGAGTGTGGAGTCTGTTGCAAAGGAAAGCACCATACTGCACTATGTCCCAATAATTTAAGGGAACCCCAGGCTAGTAGGGATATCTCTCAGGTAGAGATAGAAAGTGAGTCCGAGCCTGAAATGGTAGCCAGCGTGATTAGTGGGAGTGAAGTCTCTAATCCGAGTGAGAATCATGGAGGTGCTGCCCTACCTACAGCCATGGCAAAGGTTGTGAATGGGCACAGGTCTGAAACAACCCGATTATTCTTTGACCCAGGAGCACAAGTATCCTTGATAAAGAAGTTGGTGGCTAAATTAAAGTTGAAGGCCACTAGGAAAGTCAGTATGATATTGGGAGGGGCTATAAGTCAGGTCCCACCCAAATCTTATGATGTGGTGGATGTCAGAGTCAAATTAGGTGGACACCGCAGAGACATTACAGCCTTTGTGGCAGAGACACTACCCAGGGCAATTACAGCGAGAGGTCTTGCTGCAGCAGCTAAGTGATTGAAAGACCTTGACGTGAAGCTGGCAGACCAGGGAATTACCACTGACACAGTCAGAAATGTAGGTATCCTGGAGGGAGCCAATCATATAGATGACCTCCTGTCTACACGACAGACGTTTAAGGAAGGAATTGGTTTATACAGATCCCCAGTAGGATACATCATAGGCGGCAGGATTCCACCTGAATTCCCTGCCATGCCAGATAGAGGAGAAGCTGTCCCCATGATAGCTGGGGGAGTAGTGATAATGAATACCAGTATACACGATGAACCGCCAGGGAAGCTGAACCAGGTAGGGAGTGACGAACACTTGGCCACCTTGGGAAAACACTTTTACAGGGTACGTAAAGAGGGAGATAGAATGCCTTTAAACCAAGGGAACCTCGTAACAGTGGGAGGAAAGGCTACCAAGGCATGTGGGCCACTGGGTGGGAAAGTACGGAGCCACTCAGTCAAGGCTAGACATACGAAAGACGCTAAAGTTAAAGGAAAGGGTGCTAAGACCACCAGAACCAACAAGTTTACACCCCCAGAGGTCCACACAGGGGAAACTGGATGGTTGAAGTTAGACCGGAGTCTGCTCGACGAGAGTGGCCGGACGGCACTCGTGTCCAGGGTCCGCCGTGGGGGCTCGCGGAAGGTGAACTTGATCTAGACTTAGCACCTACCTTCGCCAGCGGGAGGATGTGGAAACTTATTTGGTACCTAAAGTTCCACAGGACAGATCCAGCATGGCCGTAATGGAATGGCTGAGCTGGGTGGCCCTTATACCTCACCCAAACATAAAAGCATTCTCTCGAGTTGGCGTGGATTGTTGATAAGCTTATTTAATTTATAGATTTACCCTTTAGGGAAGGAGTAGGTAGTTTTACTGGTAGTACACTAATATTAGGATTATTGAGGCAGCTGTAGATAATAATAATGTAGACCTAAGACCTTAACATAGGTAGTAATAGGCCGATAATGTAGGCAAACACTAGGATAAGTTAGCTAGGGAGAACTGGCAGCCCTAGTTTGAACGAAGAGACAAGGGTATGGATGAGAGACCAGCTCGTTCTTCTTAAGACAGACACCAACTGGACAAGACATGCCGTGATCAGCAGACGGCGCCCCCCACGTGTCTTCACATTTGAGACCTAGGGAAATCTGGTAGAGGCACCTCGATGTACCCTAGATGACCTCCATCAGGCCCATACAGTAAGACAAGACCTCCACTTTATCTCGTAGATTTCTGGCCAGTGTCTGGGGAGATTGTGAGTGAGTTTGATCTGTGGGCCCGGTGTGTAACAGGCAGTGCATGCCCAGTAAGTACCAGTGTCTCAAGGCAGTGTGGAAGCTAGTGTCTGTGTCTGCATAGTTATACTAGGGGATATATACCCTCTTGGATATAGGAATTTCTGAGGTGCAGGCAGGACACTAATAACGATTGAATATTGCAGGAATTAAGGCTCCCAGTTGCACGTGGCTTCTGAGGGGAAGTCCAAAGGTGCTAAGGCTAAGCTTAGGGAAGTTGAAGATCAGGATATATGCTGCAACACCAAGTAAGTTAGTCCTTTATATGTGCATGCAGGCGAGTTTCTTGCAACACCAATCATTTGTGAAAATCTGTCCTATAAGCCACTTGTGAGGCTGAGGTACCCACCTCATTGCTCTGTGTCAACAGAGTTTGCCAGGGTAGGTGACTCACTTGGAGGCAGTCAACACAAATTTTCACAGGTAGGGAGGAGGAGGAGGAGGAAAGGAAAAAGGGGAGGATGGGATAGGGAAGGGGGGATTGGGGGTAATTAGGTTAGGTCTGAAGAAGGAGACTGACAGGTCTAATTCCTCAGACCAAGAGCCTCTTCACCATGCCAAGTAGCCCCCTTTGAAGAGGCAACTGTTTACAATATGACCATGCCTCTTTAGGCCTAGCACTTCAGTTTTAAATTTCATCTTAGCATTTGTTATCTATATACTATGGTACCACCGTAGTGCACACTATAACACAATGTATAACACACAATTATCAGGGAGACTGTCTTTTCTCTGACAAAAGTGTTCTAATATTATTTTTACCAGCACAGTAGGCCTAAAATTCCTCTCTGAAAGTATGACTCTGCTTTGTCATTGTACACTGATTCTATTTTTTTGACTCAGCAGATATTATTTTCTACTAGATTAGTTCCAAGCACCGGAGGGATACATCTTATAAGTTTACTGGCACAGTTTTAAGTTCTAGCACACAAGAGAGACCATAAAAAACTTGAAAGAACTTAGCAGCAAGGTGATGGCAAGAACTGCCATTGAATTGTGACTGGAATGTCATTTATGGAGGTAAAAAGAGAAAGGTTGTGAGCCTGGCCAACATTTTGCATCATGGCAATATATGCATCACTCTTAAGAGTATGAAATGAAATATTTTGAGCAACATAGTGCTGGAGTGCCCTGTTGATACTATGATGAGAAAGATGATCAGTGCGAGATGTCAGTAGCTGAGTGAAAAACTTAGTCCATTGAGTACTTTGAAACAGTGTGAAAGGGGAGTGAGTGTTGTGCTCATCTTTTCTGGGAAGAGAGGTACAGTAGAGGTACATGGTAGTTACGTTCCTGAAAATGGCATATTAGGTAAAACCGTGTTAGATGAACTGAAGAACTTGTGGGAAAAATAGGATTACATTCCTAAGAATCCCAAAAAAGCGAAACAACTTTTGTTTTTTTGGCCTCCACATCTTACAAAAATAAATATATGTAATTGTAGTCCATTATTGTGATGTATTATATTGTTTTTACTGCTTAAAACTACAAATGTAACAGGAAATAGTAGTATTTCTTACCTAAATTGTGGGTGTTAGGTAAAACTGTGTTAGATGAATTGAAGAAGTTATGGGAAAAATAGGGTTATGTTCCTAAGAGCCCCATAAAAAGCCAAACAACTCTTTTTTTTTTTAGGCCTCCACATCTTACAAAAAATAAATATGAATATGTAATTGTAATTAATTATTGTGATGTATTACATTATTTTTACTGCTTAAGACTACAAATGTAACAGAATAGTATTTTTTACCTTAAAATGTGGGTGCTAAGTAAAACTGTGTTAGATGAACCGAATAACTTATGGGAAAAATAGGGTTACGTTCCTGAGAGGCCCCAAAATGTGATGTATTATGTTGTTTTTACTGCTTAAGACTACAAATATAACAGAAATAATAGTAGGTGTTTGTGGATGATTGTGAAGAGAGTGGAGAGTTATGGTGTGGCCCTACTGGGCTGAGGTAGATGGAAGAGGTTCTGGTACTGAAGTCGATGGTTGTACTGGAGTGTCTAACTTTAAGTCATTCAGTAAGTCAAATCATTCAGTAAATCAGTCAAGTCACTCAGTAAGTCAGTCAATCATTCAGTAAGTCTCAGGTCATTCAGTCAGTCAAGTCAGTCAGTAAATCAGTCAAATCTCAGTAAATCAGTCAAGTCATTCTATGTTTACCTCTTCTTATGTGTACAAAATAACACTTCATTATGACCACAGGTTATGTCTTGTCAAATATCTTTGTTTATTTCATTAATTCTAAGACTTAAATGCTTATTCCTTTTCTTGCCACTTTGAGCAATACTGGTATGCCTGCTGGGTGTCATGATTGCTTGGCAGATACAAGATATAGCAATTAAATGATCAAAATACAGTTCACAATCACAAGCTTGTAGCAGAGAAGTTGGACCGGACACATATGAAGTACGAATGCTGGGATGGTGGGGTTGGTCTCCCTTGCTGATCCACAACAAGGCAGCAGCTTGAGGAAAAAGGAAGTTTTTCCCTTCCCGCAAACTAAACCGTGTTAAATTAATTTTTCGATGTGTTACATAAAATTGTGCCAAATTTCTTCAATTGTGCTATATCCAAACCATACCAAGTAAACTCATGCTACATGATGGTCTACTGCAATTAAAGCAGTGTCATCTGTTAATGGTAGTGGTCATTTAGGTGTAGGACCAGAAATGGTCTGTTCTGAGATGTGCAGGCAATCTGAAAATTGTTACACCAAAGTGGAAAAAGCCAAAAGCATGACGAAAGACATATGAATGTTGGATGTATCAAAGGAGTTTGGCATAACTTCAATACCAGGGACAGGCAATGGAATGGTACCAGCAGAAGTTACCAGGGTGTTAGAAAGGTTCAAAGTTTTTTATTATTGACATATAGGCCATTTCCCACCAAGGTAGAGTGGCCTGAAAAAGAAAAGCTATCACCATCGTTCACTCCATCTCTGTCTTGCCAGAGGTGTGCTTACACTAGTAAAAAAAAACTGTAACATTAACACCCTTCTTTCAGAGCAGTGTTAATGTTGCAGTCTTGGAAGGTCACTTGTCTTATGTTGAAAAAAAAAAGAAAAAAAAGGAAAAAACAGAAAAAAGGGGTAAATGTTTAGGGGTAGCTTTTAGGAGGAATGAAAGAACCAAAAATCTCTCCTGCACCCAAGAAAACCTCAGTGCAGATGCAGCATTGAGCATGTGCCATATCCCATCTTTTATGCCAGTAAACCAGTAATCCATGATAAATGACATATCTACTGACCCATTTTAATGGAAAAAAGAGAGGGCAGTTGGAAACCCACCACAAGACATACAGTGGACCCTTGACCAACAATGGCATCATCTAAGGATAAAATCGGGCTACAATGCCTTTTTGCATAAAAATGTTTTCTCAACCAATGCTGAAAAACTTGGGTAAGGACATTCGTCCAGAATGCGTCCGCCTGTCCATCCAATCTGAGTGCCTCAGCTGCCCTGCCCTCAGTTAGTGTGCCATTGTTTACAAGCCAGGGCAGAGGGTTCTATGCACACATTTGATATATTTTGTATTATTACATTGTTTTAGTGCTTGTAACTGCTAAATAAGCCACCACAGGCCCAAAGAAAACTTCTAGTGCCAACTCTGTGGTAAAAAGGGTGAGAAATACTATCATCGTGCCATGGTCAGCTGTTGCTGCACCACCATCAGCTGCTGCTGCACTGTGGTCAGCTGCTGCTGCACCACCATCAGCTGTTGCTGCACCACCGTCAGCTGTTGCTGTACCACCATTAGCTGCTGCTGCACTACTGTTGTGGAAAGGGGTTCGTGGAGATATGATGGTTGGAATTAAACACACTTGTTGGATGGTAGCACTATACTGCAGAGTGTGAGAAGGGGAAGCTCAAACTGCCTGTCCTGAAGCCTGCTTGGATTACAGGGAACTGAGGCCTAGGGAGTGCATCCCACACACTCATGCGGCATCATGTGACATCACACATGCTAGTCCCTGAGCCTACTGAAAGGGATCCTAAATATATACATGGATGATACGATCTACAATATATTACACAAGTATACGTATAGGGAAATTTAGTAGCTATACTGACAGCTCGGTCATGTTATGTATGCCGTCTTGACATACACTACTATGCTATAGGCTGAACAGGCAGATGGGTCTGGGCTGATTCTATACAATGGCAAAGACATATGTAACTTAGAACTAATGGATGGTATCGTAATGGATGTTAACATAATGGGTGTTAATGTAATGCATTACGAATTATAAGAACAAATCATGGTATAATAAAGGATGGAAGTGATCGATCAATCTGTACTCATGCACTCTACGGATTCTGAGGAAGAATATATATATTTACAAAGGTGAAAGTAATTAACAGCAAAGGCAGATCTGGCATGCACAGATCATTACTGCTAAATTCTCAAAATTTGGGGGGGGGGGGGAAAGTGAACAAAAGAAAAAATTTCTGAAAAACTGATCAGCTAATAACAAAACACACAGTTGACAACTTCATTCATCTTTAACATCTAATTATACAGACAATGTACATTTAAACCCAACTCTGTGAGGGTAAGATTTACATATGCAGAATGGTTATCATCTTTGGGTGGATTGAATTCCTTTGCAATGGTTAACACATGCCTTGACTGAGGGGGATCTGAATAAGTATCTACAAAAGATACAGCTACATTCACTAATGACTGTAGAATTACTAATTGGTATACTCTTCTGCTTGGAGTACCCAACTCAGCTGTTCGATACAGTAATTCTTGGCTCATTACAAAGTCACTAATGGGTGCTGGTGGCTTCACAGCCAGAATCAGATCTTCCTGGAGCAGGAATCGAATCACACCAGACCACAAGGGATCAGTTCTTTCTTACTGGAGGAATGAACAAACTCGGTGGAGTGGATGACTCTCCCCGGTAGAAAAAGTAATGCTATAACACACAATATGAGCAAGGGAGAATGGATCTACTATCTGTCACTGCAAGCACAGGGGAAAAGAAATGAACATGGTCAACAATACTGATATTCAATCTGAGTCATATACAGTGACACGAGGTATCAACTATAAAGAGACTGCACTTACAAATGTTAACAACATGTGAAAGTTACTCAAGAAACAACTTCTTACATTGCACGAATTACTGTCAACAAAGATGGCATCACCATCTGGAACACAAGGAACAACAACAGACACTCTAGTAAGGGCACTAGCCACGACAGAGACGTCTTTCTGCAGATGGCATGTAGCATCAACAAGAGATGGCATTACTAGTTTCTAGTAATTGTTTTCCGACAAGGCATCCCCTGTGGAGAAACTACTACTTGGACTAGCAGACATTGCAGGGATAGGCTGAGCACTCAAGGCAGTCTGAGCATCCTTGGACACCTGAAGCAACTGGACACTATGTTGCATGTCTGAAGGTGTAGGTGGAACACAGATGGGAGTGACAGAGTTACTAGTGCCTGACCACTTGGGTACGCTACTGGAAAATGCATTGGCTTGTAAGGACTCAATCTGAACATCGTACTCTGTGGCAGTATGGCAGATCTCGGAACCAAGCTGGTAACCCCAAAATGGAACAATCAAGTCATCAATTTGGGCATGCCATCAGTAAGGGTCAAGCACAATACGTAAGTCTCTCATGGAAGCAAATCCCAGTAGAAAGTCGCCAGGGAAAGTAATCTGGTCAACAACAAGGAAAGAAGCAGTAAAGTCTCTACCTTGAATAGAAAAGGTGAGGGAAGTCTGATCTCGGACACATAGAAGGGAACTAGCTACTCCACTAAGGGAGGTTACAGTAGTTGGTTCAATGAGGAGGACACGTCGTAACTGCTTATCTTTAACCAAACTAGACATGATAATGTTGACTTGCGGACCAGAGTCCATGAACACATGAACGGGTGCATTATGAGTGGATGCTTGCACTATAGGGCCTATCGTTTCATTGGAAATTATGTGCAAACAAAAAGATGGGTTGTCATCGGAAAAGGTATGTTCCACTTCATCCCCAAAATCATCTATGTCAGAGACTTGTGAAGCAACATCATCAGCGGGATTGTCATTCTTGAGACTGCTTAAGGCATCAAAGGAATTGTGAATGGGGATGGTGTACTCATTATCACCTATTGTCACCACGGGATGGGTTGACTGGGGTGCTTGGATTCCCCCAAATTGGAAGAATGAGGCTGGTTCTGGTTAATCTGAGAACCCCGACCTTTATTTCCTCTCCTGGCTCTGCGGTTGGAACGGTCACGGAGGTCTCTTAGAGCGACTATCAGGGCAATTTACTGCGATATGGCCATGGTAACTACAATTATAGCAGGTTCTTTGGCTATGGGTACAGTACATACTACGAGTGCTATGGGAATAATGACTCTTAACACTAGCTTTGGATGACAGTCACGAGTGATTTTGATCTGATGTTTTGGTTGTAGCACAAACAAGGAGGTATAGGATTAGACAAAGTGGCTGACGTAGGCCATAGGTAGGGGAAGGTTCCCTCAGGACACAAGTCACACCCATGGATGAGGGCTGCTAGTGGTCCCATTTTGGCAGTTAGAGGACTGGAATTATACACATACATAGAAGTTGGTTGCATTAGCTGTTTAATAACTCCAAATGCTGCTAACTTGGCAAACCCCTCAAGAGCTCGTTTATCATCGTCTGCAAGGTAATTGGAATGTTGACCGGCCCGAATGAATGAGGTCATGAGGTTATTTAAACGAAGAGCAAACACATCTAATGATTCCTCTGGCCTCGGCGCTGTACACACTAGTTCCTTAAGGACAACGAAAGGATCTGTTACTCTCACTGGATCAAGATAGTTACATATTAACTGCTCGTAATCTTCCCACATGGTGAGACCCTGAAAGTCTTTCATCTGGATCAAGTTAAAAACATTCGAGGCAGCTGGTGAATGAGCTAAACTTTCCTTTCCGATACTAATGATACAACTTTCAGATGGGGGGGCCATCTACTGAGGCATTTGCTCTAGTGCAAACAGCAGTAAACCATGCTTCCAGGTTGTCTGGATTCCAGTTGAACAACGGCATAGCATCATAAGGGTCACGACTAAAATTGTGAAGGCTCGAAGTCTGAGTGTGTCTTCCGTTTGATAAAAAATTACTCAAATTTTGGACTGATGAATTATTGCTTGGACTAGCAGAATGTGCTTAGGCATTGCTTGAGAAGACATGAGACATGCTTGCAAAATATGAAACAAGAGTTTAAAGAAACAACAAAAGAAAATAATGTAACTGGAGAACACACAACACAGTAGACATAAGTGGGAAGAATATACTTAACTATTCTTCATAAGTAAAGAAAAATTGGCAAGTCACACTGTAAGCAAGGAAAACTCACATAAAAATAATCTACTCAACTGGATAAGCGACACTTTGAAAATCAAGAGAAATTGTACTTTACTCAAGTTAAATTTACTCAAATTTACTTTAATTTGAATTAATGGCATAGCGAGTTGTCTTTACTCTCAATTCAATAAAGAAATTCAACAATAAATGATAAATCAAGCAAAATGATAAAATGAAATCAATAAATCTTGTGCAAAATTAAAACAAACTGGGAAAGCAATTCATTAAAAATAAAATAAAATGATATAGAATGAAATATTATGCACAGAACAAGAAATATAAAACTGAAATCACAGAATATTGCACTGAAATAAACTGTAATAATATTGCAAATAACAATTACTAATCAAAATTTACTGCACAACACTACATAAAAAAAAAATTCTGAAAGAAAAAAATTTATGGCAGCACAATATTTACACAAGAATTATTGCAAATGAGTCAATACTGCAATAATGAAAAAAAATTGCACACACAAGAAAATGAAGTCTACAAAAACAAAAAAAAGTATCAAGGAATGAACTAATTGAACACTTTAACTCTTAACTGCAGCTTAAGCAAACACTTATTGGACGAGCAAAAGAGCACTAAGAGAGAATTTGTTCAATGAAATGTGAAAAATAATAAAGGGGAAAAACACAAAACAGAGAAAGGTTAACACTCACAATAAGGCAGGAACACAACACATCAATATATGCACAATACTATGAGAATTTTCTTGCAATGAGGCTTGGGGTGACAAAAATTGGAAAATAATTGTCTTGCTTCAAACAAAATAATGGCACTACTGTCTGTGGAGATAAGACAAATTAGACACTGGCTAAATGAAAATAATTAACACAAGAATGTTTAACACACAGAAAAAATGGCAAATGAATAAATAAAAAAAATCAGCAAGGACACAAATGCTGTGAAAAAAATAACTGAGACAACACTGAGTTGTGATGCAGAATATAAGATAACAAGTTATTGAATTAATTCACTTCATAAATTACTAGGCAAGGAACACAATACTGTGAACACACAAAGTGTAAACACAAGTTTATACTGCTTATATATTGCACACAACAAGGAAAAATGGAAAAGTACTTACTTTACATATATAAAAAAAATGAACACAACACAACAGACAAAAAAAGTACGAAAATTTAAACACTGAAGAAGAAAAAAAATATTGCAAACAGAATATAATAAACACAGTCTAATCAAGAGTCACTGAATGTTACTATGAAATCACTGGAAAGAAATGTCACTAAGAAATCACTGAAAAATTGTCTCAACACTAGCAAATGTCTCTAAAAAAATATTATCACTGTAGCAACATTATTGGTGTAGGAAGGTAGTGATGGAGTCTTGTGGCTGGTGCAGCACTCCACTACCTGGCGAATTCTCAAAGTTTTTGCACTTAAATCGATGATACACTCACACAGGAGGCTTTTATGTAGGCACACAGGGTCAAAGGAACAATCTTGCATCTTGAACCCCTATGTGGTCCATAAATTATGGTGCTAGAACCCCAATACAGTGGACCCCTGGTATACGAAGGCATTGGTATACGCTAAATCCAGTACACAATATATTTAATGAGAAGATTTTGTCTCGGTTCATGTTAAAAAAAACAGTATACGCGATTCGTCCAGGACGCGTCCACATGTGGTCTGAACTGCCCCGTGCATGCCAGTGTTTACAAGCAAGCCAGCCAGTGTGCTAGCATCTAAGCATACATTCAGTACATTCCATATTATCAGTGTTTTTGGTGCTTATTTATGAAAAATAAGTCACCATGGGCCCCAAGAAAGCTTCTAGTGCCAACCCTTTGAGAAAAAGGGTGCTAATAACTATTGAAATGAAGAGAGAGATAATTGAAAAGTACGAAAGTGGAGTACATGTGTCAGAGCTGGCCAGGTTGTATACGAAACCCCAATCAACCATCGCTACTATAGTGGCCAGGAAAACAGCAATCAAGGAAGCTGTTCTTGCAAAAAATGCAACTGTGATTCCAAAACAGCAACTGCAAGTTTTAGAAGATGTTGTGAGACTGGTATTTGTGTGGATAAATGAAAAACAGATAGCAGGAGATAGCATCTCTCAAGTGATCATATGTGAAAAGGCTAGGAAATTGCATTACAATTTAATTGGAAAAATTCCTGCAGCTAGTGGTGATGTGAGTGAATTTAAGGCCAGCAAAAGTTGGTTTGAAAGATTTAAGATTCGTAGTGGCATACATAGTGTGATTAGGCATGGTGAGGCTGCGGACCATAAAGCAGCTGAAACATATGTGAAAGAATTCAAGGATTGCATAGACAGTGAAGACTTGAAACCTGTACAAGTGTTTAATTGTGATGAAACAGGCCTGTTATGGAAGAAATTGCCAGGCAGGACCTACATTACTCAGGAGGAAAAGGCACTCCCAGGACATAAGCCTATGAAAGACAGGCTTACTCTTTAATTCTGTGCTAACGCTAGTGGTGATTACAAAGTGAAGCCTTTATTGGTGTATCACTCAGAAACTCCCAGAGTGTTCAGGAAAAGAATGTCCTCAAGGCTAATTTGTGTGTGCTATGGAGTGCAATCAGTAAGGCATGGGTCACTAGGGACTTTTTCTATGGCTGGTTACATCATGCATTTGCCCCCACTGTGAAAAATTACCTAAATGAAAAGAAATTAGACCTTAAGTGCCTCCTGGTATTAGACATTGCCCCTGGTCATCCTTCAGACTTGGCATAGCGACTTTCTATGGACATGATCTTCATTAAGGTCAAGTTTTTGCCTCCTCATATCACTCATCTCCTGCAGCCCATGGACCAGCAGGTCATTGTAAACTTCAAGAAACTGTACACAAAAGCTATGTTTCAAAAGTGCTTTGAAGTGACCACAGACACTCAATTGACTCTAAAAGAGTTTTGGAAGGATCACTTTAATATCCTCAATTGTGTAAACATTATAGGTAAGCTTGGGAGGAAGTGACTAAGAGGACCTTGAACTCTGCTTGGAAAAAACTGTGGCCAGAATGTGTACACAAAAGGGATTTTGAAGGATTTGAGGCTAACCCTGAGAAGTGTATGCCAGTTGAGGAATCCATTGTGGCATTGGGGAAGTCCTTGGAGTTGGAGGTTAGTGGGGAGGATGTGGAAGAGTTGGTGGAGGAGGACAATGACAAACTAACCACTGATGAGCTGCTAGATCATCTTCAACAGCAAGAGGCCAGGCCTGAGGAAACTGCTTCGGAGGAGGGGAGAGAGAAACTGAGGAAGTTGCCTTCTTCAAAGATTAAGGAAATGTGTGAAAAGTGGCTTGACGTGCAAACGTTTTTTGATGAAAATCACCCTGACACAGCTACTGTAAGCCTTGTTGGCAACATGTACAATGACAATGTTGTGAACCACTTTAGGAAAGTCATAAAGGAACGAGAGGTACAGGCCTCTATGGACAGATATGTTGTGCAACAGAAGTCCAGTGACTCTCAAGCTGGTCCTAGTGGCATTAAAAGAAGAAGAGAAGTAACCCCGGAAAAGGACTTGACACCTCAAGTCCTAATGGAAAGGGATTCCTCTTCTAAACACTAACACCAGCAACACTCTCCCCTCCTCCCATCCCATCAATCATCACCACATCTTCAGTAAAGGTAAGTGTCAGTTTGTGTGTATTAAAATTAATATTTCATGTGGTAAAATTTTTTTTTTTTTCATACTTTTGGGTGTCTTGCACGGATTAATTTGATTTCCATTATTTCTTATGGGGAAAATTGATTCAGTTTGCGATAGTTTTGGATTACGATGAGCTCTCAGGAACGGATTAATATCGCAAACCGGGGGTCCACTGTGTAAGGGTACAAAAACACAGTGTTGGTAGTGGGATGTGGTGAGTGAGTGCAGTGTGGTGAGACACCACATGGTGACTGGACCTCAGGGATGAGCAGCGTAAGCCCACGTGACACCCACACTAGGCACGAAAATATTCTAAGCCGGGCTGGCTTAAAAACCCTCAAAATACCACAACACAGGGATGGTAAAGCACTCAGAACAGCTAGAACTGGAAGCACAAAGCAATGGAGAAGGCTGTATCTCATGTGGCTTGCTTGAGTACTGGGTTAAGCCTCCTGGGTTAGTTGCTGGCTTGCTTGACTTAACCCTTCACACAGACTGGCTTGAGAGCTTGTAGCAATGAACACAGCAGGGGTGGAAAGCTGGCTTAGCAGGCAAGGCTTGTACTTAAGACAGGCTGGATTGTGTAGGGCTGACTCCCTCCCCACAGACTGGCTTGATGGCTTGGATTAATTTGCAAACCTGGGTCAACCCCTCAGAAATAATGCAAATAAGCAAATAAAATACTAAGATACAAAGACTGACCAGGAAGTAGGAAGCAAACAGGCTGGTGGACACTTGACTAGGATATGAAGCATGACTCATCTTAGCAGGGCTAGCATTCAGAAAATGGCAACCGCCTCAGTAAAAATTTATCTCCAGAAATAGCTGTAATTGTCAGAATTACAGGTGCTCCGCTGCCACCATTTGTGGAAAGGGGTTCATGGAGATATGATGGCTGGAGTTAAACTCACTTGTTGGATGGTAACACTATATTGCAGAGTGTGAGAAGGGGGAGCCCAAACTGCCTGTCCTGACGCCTGCTTGGATTTCAGGGAACTGAGGCCTAGGGAGCGTATCCCACGCACTCATGCGGCATCACATGACGTCACACATGCTAGTCCCTGAGCCTACTGAAAGGGAGCCTAAATAGATACAAGGATGATACGATCTACAATATACAGTGGACCCCCGCTTTACAATCAGCTCCCAATGCAACCAGTTATGTATGTGTATTTATGTAAGTATGTTTGTAGGTGCATGTTTGGGGGTCTGAAATGGACTAATCTAATTCACAATATTCCTTATGGGAACAAATTCGCCCAGTAATGGCACCTGAACATACTTCTGGAATGAAATAATATCGTAAGGCAGGGATCCACTGTACTACACAAGTATATGAATAGGGAAATTCAGTAGCTATCCTGACAGTGTCAGCTGTTGCTGCACCACCATCAGCTGCTGCTGCACCACCGTCAGCTGTACTATTCGAAGATGTGGAGAGAGTGTTGTTGGTGTGGCTTAATGAGAAACAATTACCGAAAAACAATTAACCTAAGAGGGTTAGCCACCCAGGATAACCCAAGAAAATAACAAAAAAAAAAAAAAGGCACAATACCATGACTGGAACGATACACAAATAACACGCACATAAAAGAGAGAAGTTTACGACGATGTTTCGGTCCGACTTGGACCATTTACAAAGTCACACTAACCAGAAGTGGAGCAGGACGGCTATATATAGGCAGGAAGAGGTGGTGGTAGTAGTAGTAGCAGTACAAGAATGGTATATAATACCGACGAGATGAAATCGCGACACATGCGCAACACCCGGGCATCACCATCGTAGACGTTTTGCCATCCAACCAGCCACTGGATGGCGAAACGTCCACAACAAATACAACCAGATGCCACGCATGTGTCTTAATTTCATCAGTAGTAATAGTAGAAGTAGTAGAAGAGGTAGTAGTAGTGGTAGTGGTAGAAGTGGAGAATAAGGAGGACGACCCAGTCAAATACAAAGGAAGGGGAGCACTGCGAGAGAGCTAGGTGCCCACAGAGGGAGAGCAAGTGCACAGAGGTGCCTGAAAGGGGAACTGGTGAAATAAATGAAGAAGGAACAGAAACACGAAACAGAAGAGAGAAAGACAACCCAGAGGAGAAAAGGGAAAGAGGAAAGGGGAAGAGGGAGAAGAAGAAAAAGAATAAGAGAAAAAAAAATGAGGGGTCAGGTTAAGTCACAGGTGTTCTGAAGTTTGGAGCATTTTACAATGTAGTGGGAGAGGAAGGCATATACAGAGACAAAGCCAGAGCTAAGATTCATACAAGGAAAGTTGTGTATTAGAGAGGATTCAACTAGATGGCGACTGTTCAAATTGGAAGTATGGAAGACAGTTTTGGCAGAAGAGCAGTCAATAGGATGGCTATGATCTCTGATGTGACAGAAAACAGCATTGTTAGTGTCGGCAAGCCTAACACTATTTTTGTGCTCCCTAAGTCTGTCAGAAAGAGATCGACCAATTTCTCCGAAGTATTGAAGAGGACAGGAGGAGCAAGAAATAGAGTAGACACCAGGAACATCTGTAGAGGGAGGAGAGGTATGAACGAGATTAGTGCGAAGAGCGTTAGTCTGGCGGAAGGTAAGCTTGATGTCTAAGGGACGAAGAGAATTTCTGAGATTAGAAAGAACAGAAATGTAGGGAAGGCAGAGAATAGAAGAGTTCCCAGAAGTAGAGAGTTTGGGAGAGAAGAAATTGTGTTTAGCACGTGAGAGGGCAGAATCTATGAAACGGGAAGGGTAGCCAAGATGGGAAAACGAATTATGAAGAGTGGAAATTTCTGCTAGAAGGAACTGGGGATCACAGATGCAGAGGGCGTGGAGAAAGAGGGAGATAAGAACACTTTTCTTGACAGGGGAAGCATGATAGGAAAAGTAGTGAATGTATATGCCACTGTGCATAGGTTTTCGGTAAACAGAAAAGGAAAAACCTGTATCTGAGTGGTGGACATGGACATCAAGGAAAGGAAGCAAGGAATTAGATTCCCATTCATCTTTAAACTTAATGGAAAGGGCAAGATTATTAAGAGCTTCAAGAAAAGGTTGGAAGAGACTGGAGTCATGAGGCCACAGACTCTCTCCGACCTCTGTCCTCCTGACTTTGACCTTGTTCAATGGTTTCGTGTCATTTGTCCCTCTCTTCCCTATTTCTATGGCCTTCCCAGAACTCATAAATCTGACATTCCTCTTCATCCTATCATATCCTCTAGAGGTTGTCTCTTATTCTCTTGCTTCTTGGCTGGCCAAAACCCTCACTCCCTTTCTTGGAACTTTTTCTCCTGCCCACTTCCGTCACTCTCAAGACTTCATTGAATGGGTTCGCTCTCTCCCAACCTGTAAGATGCTTAGTCTTGACGTTGAGTCTCTCTTCACCAGTGTCCCTCTTGATGATGTCCTTGATTTCCTTAGAGAGAAGGCCCATGAAGGGTTTCTACATCTCCCTATACCTACTGATGTCTTTCTTGATCTTATCCACCTCTGTGTGGACTCTAACTCCTTCTCCTTCCAAGGGAAGTATTATTCTCAAACCTTCGGTGTCGCTATGGGCTCTCCTCTCTCTCTTGTCCTTGCTAATCTTTACATGGAATACTTCGAGACTGTTCTTCTTCCTACCCTCGATGTGCAACCTTCACTCTGGCTCCGCTATGTGGATGACATCTTTGTTCTGTGGCCTCATGACTCCAGTCTCTTCCAACCTTTTCTTGAAGCTCTTAATAATCTTGCCCCTTCCATTAAGTTTAAAGCTGAATGGGAATCTAATTCCTTGCTTCCTTTCCTTGAAAGAATTAAACCAAGTCTGCCCGAAATGCCTAGCCATGCTAGGCGTTCTAGTGGTACACTCTGTAATCATTATATAACTACATGTAAACCACACAACAACCAAATTCCATAAATTCAACATTGTAATCTTTATAGAGAATAAACTTTGAATTTGAATTTGAATTTGATGTCCATGTCCACCACTCAGATACAGGTTTTTCCTTTTCTGTTTACCGAAAACCTATGCACAGTGGCATGTACATTCACTACTTTTCCTATCATGCTTCCCCTGTCAAGAAAAGTGTTCTTATCTCCCTCTCTCTCCGTGCCCTCCGCATCTGTGATCCTCAGTTCCTTCCAGCAGAAATTTCCACTCTTCATAATTCGTTTTCCTATCTTGGCTACCCTTCCCATTTCATAGACTCTGCCCTCTCATGTGCTAAACGCAATTTCTTCCCTCCCAAACTCTCTACTCCTGGGAACTCTTCCATTCTCTGCCTTCCCTACATATCCGGTCTTTCTAATCTCAGCAATTCTCTCCGTCCCTTAGACATCAAGCTTACCTTCCGCCAGACTAACACTCTTCGCACTAATCTCGTTCATACCTCTCCTCCCTCTACAGATGTTCCTGGTGTCTACTCTATTTCTTGCTCCTCCTGTCCTCTTCAGTACTTTAGAGAAACTGGTCGATCTCTTTCTGACAGACTCAGGGAGCACAAAAAGTGTTAGGCTTGCCGACACTAACAATGCTTTTTTCTGTCATGTCAGAGATCATAGCCATCCTATTGACTGGTCTTCTGCCAAAACTGTCTTCCCTACTTCCAACTCGAACAGTCGCTGTCTAGTTGAATCCTCTCTAATACACAACTTTCCTTGTATGAATCTTAGCCCTGGCTTTGTCTCTGTATATGCCTTCCTCTCCCACTACATTGTAAAATGCTCCAAACTTCAGAACACCTGTGATTTAACCTGACTCCTCATTTTTTTTTTTTCTCTTTTTCTTTTTCTTCTTCTCCCTCTTCCCCTTTCCTCTTTCATTTTTCTCCTCTGGGTTGTCTTTCTCTCTTCTGTCTCGTGTTTCTGTTCCTTCTTCATATATTTCACCACTTCCCCTTTCATGCACCTCTGTGCGCTTGCTCTCCCTCTGTGGGCACCTAGCTCTCTCGCAGTGCTCCCCTTCCTTTGTATTTGACTGGCTCGTCCTCCTTATTCCCCACATCTACCACTACCACTACTACTACCTCTTCTACTACTACGACTACTACTACTAATGAAATTAAGACACATGCACGGCATCTGGTTGTCTTTGTTGTGGACGCTTTGGCATCCAGTGGCTGGCTGGATGGCGAAATGTCTACGATGGTGATGCCCGGGTGTTGTGCATGTGTCGTGATTTCATCTTGTCGGTATTATATACCATTCTTGAACTACTACTACTACTACCACCACCACCTCTTCCTGCCTATATATAGCCGTCCTGCTCCACTTCTGGTTAGTGTGACTTTGTAAATGGCCCAAGTCGGACCAAAACGTCGCCGTAAGCTTCTCTCTTTTATGTGCAGGTTATTTGTGTATAACCCAAGAAAGTCAGTGCATCATCAAGGACTATCTAAATTATTTCCATTGGGGTCCTAAATCTTGTCCCCCAGGATGCGACTCACACCAGTCGACTAACACCCAGGTGAACAGGAAAAAATGCCTGGAACTAGTGTTCATATTGGTGAATTTAAGCCCAGCAAAGGTTGGTTTGAGAGATTTAAGAATTGTAGTGGCATACACAGTGTGATAAGGCATGGCAAATCTGAAAAATTCCAACCCAACAAGTGTTCAGTTAAGAAACAGGCCTGTTCTGGAAGAAAATGCCAAACAGGAACTACATTACTCAGTAGGAAAAGGCACTCCCTGGACACAAGCCTATGAAAGACAGGTTAACTCTCATGTTTTGTTGTAATGCTAGTGGGGATTGCAAAGTGAAGTCTTTGCTCATGTATCACTCTGATAATCCAAGAATGTTCAAGAAAAACAGTGTCTCATCACTCATCAATACTCTTTGATAAAGGTAAATGTCATTTTAGTATTTATTTATGTATTTATTGTGCATGTCTCATTGTTTTCTTTGTAGGTAAATGTACATTTCATAAAAAAAGTTAATGCTTTTGGCTGTCTGGAATGGATTAATTGGATTTCCATTATTTCTTATGGGGAAAATTAAATCAGCTAACAATAAATTCGGCTAAGGACAAGTACTTTGGAATGGATTAATATCGTTGGTCAAGGGTCCACTGTATCTCCTTCAGCTACCACCTCCTGGAATCCAACAGGTAACCTCCAGAGATAATACACCCATCACCAAAAAGACATCACAACCCACCACCCAGGAGACCAGAGAGGGATTGGGACATTCCTTAGTGATCCAGATTCCATGGAAAAATTACACCACCACCAAGAACCTCAATGAAATGGAATGGACAACAATATCTGTCTCCAACCTAGGAGCTAGAATTCCTGAGGGGAGGACCCCAAGGCCATAATTAGTAGGAAAGGGAGAAGGGGGTAGGGAAGGAGAAAGGAGGAGGGATGGGAAAGATGTGGCATGGAACAGGGGATTGAGGATCTCAAAATGTTACTGTTACATTCTCTTAGCTGATCATGGCTTATTTACAGTGAAATATTAGATGCCTCAGGGGTAATCAGATGTTGATTTCTCAGTTTTTCTGTGTGTCTGCTTGCAAGAACCAAAACTGCACTCCTCTATCCTTTTCCTGATGGGAATTTCAATAAAAGTGCACTTCTTTTGCACCATGGTATACTTCATTCTCAGGTTCTTTTTCATACTTCGCTGCATTACACTGTAACCCACACATACTTGGACAAGTGGTATACAGTCTGCTCTTTATATCTTTCTCCTTCTCAGCCAATATCTATTCCTGATGTAGCATTTCTGATTTCTTTCCTACCTCCTCCTCTCCTCTTATTAGATTTTCATTAATGTCATCATTTCCTCTGGGGAGGGTCTTGCAGTGACTCTTGTGGAGATCAGTTAGAGGCTCTTCTTACTTCTCTTTCCCTCTATGTTTTAAATACAGGTACTCCAACTCATTTTAAACTTCGCAATCAAACTCTCTCTTGCACAGATCTCTCAATTTGCTCCTCTTCAACTGCACTCTATTTTATCTGGTCTGTGCTCCCTGATAAACATGAGAGAAATAATTTCTCTATTCTACTTCTTATTCATATTCTCGACCCTTGGCATGAACGGTAGTGCATATGTGGCATGGAACACATGCCCCACCCTATCTTTCATGCTGGTAAACCAGTGATCCAGAATAGCAATCTTGTTGGACAAAAGAATGGGTGGTCAGAAAGCCATTGCAAGGCATACCCTCTTTGCCCACCACTTCCTGGAACCAATAGGCAGCTTCCAGAGGTACACTCATCACCCACAGGACATTTAAAGCCACCACCCAGGACTTCATAGGGTGGATAAGCACATCCCTAGATGATCCAGATTCTACAGCAAATACCACCACCAATGAACTTAATGAGATGGAAAACGTGACATTTTCCCCAATATATTAGCTAGAATTTCAGAGGGAAGGACCCCAAAGGTCAAAAGTAGGAAATTCAATTCAATTCAATTCAAGTTTATTCTCTATAAGGATTACAATATTGAGTTTACAGAATTTGGTTATTGTGTGGTTTACATGTAGTAAAATACTATTTACAGAGGGGGCCACTAGAACTCCTAGCATAACTAGGCATTTTGGGCAGACTTAGATTAATTCTTAACTTTAAAATATTACAAATTATGAGGTAAGTTGGTAGTACGCCTAAGTGACAAAATACTAGTTTGTGAGTTCAGCAATGTGAATGCTTTTGTTTTGGCACAGTACATAGTTTTAGTATTGGAGTATCACAGGCCAACTTATGACTAGTTAGGATTCATTATTTTAAGATTAAGATTGATATTTCTGTGTTTATGATCGAATGCATGAGTGTAAGTGTGAACCACCAGGTGGTATTTATGTAATTAGTTGATGGGGTGTATCAGGGAGATAAGATGTTTTCTAATGGTAGTTTTGAAGGTGATGAATGTGTCTGCAGTTCTAGAGTTTTCAGGTAGGGTGTTCCAGATTTTAGGGCCTTTAACATGCATTGAATTTTTGTAAAGGTTTAGTCGGACACGGGGAATGTCATAGAGATATTTGTGTCTGGTGTTATGCCTGTGGGTTCTGTCACAACTATCAAGAAAGCATTTTAGGTCAAGGTTAATATTGGAATTCAAGGTCCTGTAGATGTAGATTGCACAGTAGTAAGTGTGGATGTACTGAACACGGAGTAAGTTTAGTTCTATGAAGAGTGGGGTGGTGTTGCCAGGGATGGGATTTAGTGATTATTCTTACTGCGGCATTTTGTTGGGTTATTATTGGCTTTAGGTGCATTGCTGCAGTTGATCCCCAAACACAAATAGCATAGGTGAGGTATGGGTAAATAAGTGAGTGGTATAGTGTGAGAAGGGCAGTTTGTGGCACGTAGTATCGTATCTTGGAGAGGATCCGAACCGTTTTGGATACTTTTTTGGTTATGTGTTGGATATGGGTGCTGAAATTCAGGTTGTTGTCGAGGTATAGGCCTAGGAATTTACCCTCATTATGTCTGGCAATTAGAGTGTTGTCGATCTTAATGTTAATTTGTGCAACTCCTATTCTGCTACCAAGCATAATATAGTAGGTTTTGTCAGTGTTAAGCGTAAGTTTATTGGCTGTCATCCAAGTCGATATTTTGAGCAGCTCCTCATTAACAATGGTGTTGAGGGCGGCAAGATTAGGGTGAGAGATGACATAAGTTGTGTCGTCAGCAAAGAGAATGGGGTTCAGGTGTTGGGATACATTTGGAAGATCATTGATGTATATGAGGAAGAGCAAGGGACCAAGGACACTTCCCTGCAGAACTCCAGTATCAAGTGGCCGTGTTGTTGATGCTGTGTCTTTAATGGTGACATACTGATACCTATTAGTAAGGTAGGAGTTGAAATATGCAAGCGCATGGCCTCTTATACCATAATGGTCAAGTTTGTGGAGTAGGATGCCGTGGTCTACTGTGTCAAAAGCTTTTCTTAGGTCAATAAAAATTCCTAGAGGATATTCCTTATTTTCCAATGCTGTGTAAAGTAGATCTAGCATTTTTATAATTGCATCATTAGCGGTTTTATTTTTCCTAAATCCAAATTGGCAGGGGTTGAGTATGTTTTGTGTCATTATAAACAAATATAGTCTCCTGTGCACGAGTTTCTCAAAGATTTTGGATAGTAATGGTAAGTTTAATATTGGCCTATAGTTGTTTAAATCTGTAGGGTTACCACCTTTATGTGTTGGTGTAACCCTCGCTGTCTTGAGTAGTTTCGGGAAGGTGCTAGTTTCTAGTGATTTGTTAAAAAGTAATGAAATAGCATGCGAGAGGACATGAGCCGCTCGCTTGTACTATTATATAATAATGGTGGGACATGAGACAGATTCCCTGAGTTATTTTTAAGTGACTTTATAATCTCGGTGACTTCTGTGGGCTCAGTTGGTACAAGATAGAAGGAATTTGGGAAATTCCCATCTAGGTAGTCCCCGGCATGGGCATTGGTATGTGGGATTTTATTGGCGAGATTAGATCCTGTGGTTGAGAAGAAGTCATTGGGATGCAGTGGTGTTTCATTAGGTTTAGTTAGGACAATATTCTTGTTTTTTTTTCAGTTTGTGGGTCCCTAGAATCTGCGAGAGTGTTTTCCAGGTCTTTTTTATATCTCCTCTAGTGTCAGTGAATCTGCTGGAGTAGTATAGTTGTTTGGCTTTCTTTATTACTTTGGTGATAACTGATGAATAGTGTTTAGGAATATCTTTGTGCTTTAAGCCCTGTCTATACTGCTTTTCATATTGGTGTTTCTTATCAATGGATTTCAGAATGCTGCTGGTTAGCCATGGGCAACCAAGCCGTTTATTCATGATCTGTTTCATTTTTATAGGACAATGTTTGTTGTATAGTCTAAGTAATTTGTTAAGAAAAATGTCTGTCCAGTCATCAATACCATTGGCCTTGGAGAATTCTGTAGGCCAGTCAACAGTCTCTAGGTCAGCTGTGAAATTCCTTATTGAGGCCTCGTCATGGAGTCTAAATGAAATTTTGTTGTATTCCAGTGGTGGTTTACTAATGTTTGTCAAGAGGAAGGTAGGGGAGTGGTCTGTAGTGCTGTCTGTGATTTTCCCTGATTTAAGGGGGGCTAGTATATTGGTCCATATGTGGTCTATTATGGTTGCACTTGTCTCAGTGAGCCTGGTTGGTTTAGTTATTGTTGGTATGAGAAGTGTGTTGTTCATATTGTTGATGAAATCAGTTACAGGCTGATCATCTAGTAGGCCAAGGTTGATACTGAAGTCTCCAGCTAAGAGAAGGTGGTGCTTGTTCATTTTTCTGTTTGTTATTAGTGCCTTTAATTTCTCATTGAAGTTTGGGATGTTTGTGTGGGGTATCCGGTAAATGGCACCGATTGTTACAGGCGTCTTAAGGTTTTTTTACAGTAAAATTAGCAAAAATGTATTCCCCATATTCATCACTAAAGCAAGTGGTGCTAATACAAGGTAATTGGTTAGAGTAATAGATTGCAATATCACCCCCAACTTGGTATGGTCTGCAGTTGTGGATTGCTGTGTATCCTGGTAGTGGGAAGATATCTATTGTGAAAGGAAAGAGAGGAGTGGGATGGAAGGACTGGGGTGAGTGGGGAGTAATTGGGTTTGGTTGGAGGAAGAACAAAGATCCAATTCAACAAGGAGCTCCATCCCCTTCCTTGAAGAGGTAAATGTGTTCAGATATTTGAGAATGAACTTGTCAAAATATGAGCCTAAGAAATACGAGGTGAACCATAGAACTGATGAAGGGAAAAAGGTGAGTGGTGCAGTAAAGTATCTGTGGAGACAAAGATTGCTATCCATGGAAGCATAAAAAGTGAATAATAATATAGTGATACCAACTCTCTCATATGAGTGTGAAGTATGAAAGGTGAATGTTACAGCAAGGAAGATGTTGGAGGAAATGTTGTATCTGAGAGCAATGTATGATGTAAATATTATGAAGGTAATTCATGGCTTGAAGATTAGGTAAGGGATTACTAAAGCATTTTTTAGAGGGCTAAGGAGGGTTTGTTGAGGAGGTTTTGATATTTAGAATGGAGGGAACAAAATATGATGACTTGGAGTGTTTGTAAATCTGTAGTGGAGGAATGGTGGAGATGGGGTAGAGGCTTGGACTTCCAGCAAGCATGTTTGAACATGTTAAATAGAAGTGAATGGAAGCAAGTCATTTTTATGACTTGATATGCTGTTGGAGTGTGAGCAAGGTAACATTTATGAAGAGATTCAGGGAAACCAGTTAGCTGGACTTGAATCCTGGAGGTGGGATGTACAGTGCCTGCATTCTGAAGGAGGGGTATACTCAGAAAGAGTTTCAGGGGTCAATGCCCCATGGCCCAGTCAGTGACCAGGCCTCATGGTGGATCAGGGCCGGACCAACCAGGCTGTGTGGATACTTTGTAGCTTACAACTGTAGTAAGAGCACTTGTTTGGCAAGACAGTGATGCAGTAAGTGATGGCAGAAGAGTTTTTCTTTTTCAGGTCACCTTACCTGGGTGGGAGAGAGCCGGTGTGTTCAACTAATCATAAGTCATAATATTAATCATGAAGAATGTAGAGGAAAATTAAGAAAGAAACAAAGCACTATTATTTACATAATATTTTTAAGACATTAAAATTCTACATTAAAAATAAACACATAGAGAAATGTATTAAAGTTAGATAAAGTGAGATCACATTAATAACAAACTTGGCTGGAAAATGTCAACTTTCTCGACATTAAATAGTACATCACCTTAATATATAAATTAACAATAACATTGTTGGCAAACTTAAAAAATTCCTTCAACAATAAAAAGTATGGGTGGAGAAAGTGATATTTGTAAGCATAAAATTCACCATGTAAATCATCACTTAACATATAAAGATATAAACAATACCACTGTCTGCAGGATTGTAGTGATACTGGTCCTGTGGGGAGCAGCAGCAGGATAATACTGCACCACCTCTTGGGGCCCTTAACAACAACAACAGTTTGGTGTATGTCATGGGCGCCAACACATGGTGTGTGATTCTCTCCTACTATATCCATTTATCAGTGATGCAGATTACATGGTGAGTTATAACTTTTCTCTTGACATATGCAAGACATCACCATCCCTGTAGAAGCCATTATTAGATGTACTAGTCATTATATTTTGTTGTTGCAGAAGTACTATGAAGATTCTATGTTCAATAAAGCCTAGAGATAAGGCCTGTGTTTCTATCACAACAAGGATGCAACTAAAAAACTTCCTGCTACAACAACAATACCACTGTCTGCAAGATGCAACTTAAAAACTTCCTGCTACAACAAAAATACCACTGTCTGAAAGATACAACTTAAAAACTTCCTGTTACAACAACAATACCAGTGTCTGCAAGATGCAACTTAAAAATTTCCTGCTACAACAACAATATCACTGTCTGCAAGATGCCACTAAAAACTTCCTGCTACAACAACAATACCACTGTCTGCAAGATGCAACTGAACAACTTCCTGCTACAACAACAATATCACTGTCTGTGAGATGCAACTTAAAAGCTTCCTGCTACAACAACAATTCCACTGTCTGCAAGATACAACTTAAAAACTTCCTGCTACAACAACAATACCACTCTCTGCAAGATGCAACTTAAAAACTTCCTGCTACAACAACAATACCACTCTCTGCAAGATGCAACTTAGAAACTTCCTGCTACAACAACAATACCACTCTCTGCAAGATACAACTTAAAAACTTCCTGCTACAACAACAATACCACTCTCTGCAAGATGCAACTTAAAAACTTCCTGCTACAACAACAATACCACTCTCTGCAAGATACAACTTAAAAACTTCCTGCTACAACAACAATACTGCTGTCTGCAAGATACAACTTAAAAACTTCCTGCTACAACAACAATACCACTGTCTGCAAGATGCAACTGAACAACTTCCTGCTACAACAACAATATCGCTGTCTGCAAGATGCAACTGAACAACTTCCTGCTACAACAACAATATCGCTGTCTGCAAGATGCAACTGAACAACTTCCTGCTACAACAACAAAAAAGTCTGGGTAGAAAAAGTCAAAATTCTAGACATAAAATACACTAAGTACATCACTAATAATAATAATAATAATAAAATAAAAATAATTTTTATTTGAACATGATACATAGTTATACAAGGAATTATAGTTGGGTGTACATGCCAAAAGCCACTTGTATGCAGAGCATTATAGGCAGACTTAAGATTAACTAAGCAATGATATATTCAGTGGTAAAAATTACAGTAAACAAAATATAATATGAAGTACAAATGAGTATTTTAAACCATGAATTTTGAACATTTGAATTAAGAGGCATTATAGTTGTGCAAATTTGTAACATAACAATGTATAATATAACAAAATGATGAATATACTATATCAATATACTATTTGTAGTGCAGAAACAAGTCGTATGGTCATCACATGAGTTACTGTGCATTCTAGAGAATGGATTATTCTATTTAGTAAGGTAATTAAAAACATAGTTTGATATGGTCATGGGTTATACATTTATGAAATACAGTTATTCAATATTCATTTAGTTGTGGATGAGTAAGTGGTTTTTAAAAAGCTTTGAACTGATAAACAGTGTTTCTTTTGTATTCACAGGTAATGAATTCCAAATCTTTGGGCCTTTTATGTGCACTGAGTTTTTTCATAGTGTGAGATGGACACGGGGAACATCAAAGAGTGATCTGTGCCTTGTGTTATGGTTATGTGTTCTGTTGAGGTTGGTAAGAAGTTTAAACAGAGGGTTTATATCTGAATTTAGTTTTTTATGTGCATAGTAGGCACAATAATAAGTACGGATGTTTTGTACAGTGAGTAGGTTTAGAGTTCTGAATATTGGTGGAGTATGCTGCCTTGAGTGGGAATTTGTTATAACTCTTACTGCAGCCTTTTGTTGGGTATTTAATGGTCTGAGGTGATTTATTGTTGTTGAGCCCAAAGCACAGATTCTATAGGTGAGATAGAGGTAAATGAGTGAGTGATATAAGGCAAGGAGAGCTGATTGTGGAACATAGTACCGTATCTTCGACAGTATGCCTACGATCTTGGAGATTTTCTTGGAAATTTGTTGTACATGTGTTTGAAATTTGAGTCTATTATCAAGGTGGATTCTTAAAATAAATTGTCATTACCACTGTCTACAAGATAAAACTTATATTGTTGTAAATCTTCATAAAATGATTTGTTGAGAATATTTTAGCTTCCAGGTGAAAATAATAACAGTCTGTTTGATCAAACATTCATCCAAGAAGCCAGAATTATTTCATTTTTGAGGAAACACAAAACCTGTAAAGGTCATTTAATGCCTAGGAAATGGGAGTCATTCTGCTCTGATACAAAAACAAAAAAATAATGTAACTCAAAAATATAATTTACCTCATGATTACTTATTATATTCAAGAGCGAGTGCTAATTCAGTATGGGTCATACAGCCCCTGGAAAATATGAGATGGTGGAGGGTATTCATATCTGATCCAAGGTGAGGGATAACTCTAACTCCTTCAATTAAGAGCATATTACCACCATCAAGGTAATCATTCTTAAAAGAAACATTCTTAACAGGAATTTTCTAATGAATGAATTCTCATGTGTCGCATTAGATTTGATTGCTGAGAAAAGTCTTTTAGACATTCAGAACACCTATATGGTTTTTCTTGTGAATGAACTCTTATGTGTTGTATTAGATATGTCCGCTGTGAAAAGCCTTTTAGACATTCAGAACACTGATATGGTTTTTCTTGTGAATGAACTCTCATGTGTTGTATTAGATATGATCGTTGTGAAAAGCCTTTTAGACATTCAGAACACTGATATGGTTTTTCTTGTGAATGAACTCTCATGTGTCGAATCAGACATGACTTCTGTGAAAAGCCTTTTAGACATTCAGAACACTGATATGGTTTTTCTTGAGAATGAACTCTCATGTGTTGTATTAGACACCATCTCTGTGAAAAGCCTTTTAGACATTCAGAACACTGATATGGTTTTTCTTGTGAATGAACTCTCATGTGTCGAATCAGACTTGATCTATCTGAAAAGTCTTTTAGACATTCAGAACACTGATATGGTTTTTCTTGTGAATGAACTCTCATGTGTTGTATTAGATTTGATCTCTGTGAAAAGTCTTTTAGGCATTCAGAACACTGATATGGTCTTTCTTTTGAGTGAACTCTCATGTGTCGTATCAGATTTGATCTCTGTGAAAAGTCTTTTAGACATTCAGAACACTGATATGGTTTTTCTTGGGAATGAACTCTCATGTGTCGTAGCAGATTTGATCTCTGAGAGAAATCTTTTAGACATTCAGAACAATGATGTGTTTGTTTCCTTGAAGGAACTCTAATGTAATGCATTTTATTGTTTGCCATAAAAGTCATTTAAGTCCTTAACACCTTCACTATTGTGACTCCCACAATTAAAGTGCCGAATTTGGCATAAATTTTCAAGTAGTAAAGAATGTTTTTCTCAAGTTATGACACCACAAATGCTAACATCTGATGGAAAACTAAGAGAATTATTCAGGCACAACTGTATCAGTAATATGTCCTATTTTACATCCTATTTAAGCCTGTTTCAATAATTAAGTTGATCCAGTTCATAGCCAACATACCTACTGTTCTATCAATTATGCACAGGAAACCAACAATTCAATTATAATGAGGTAATTTGACTAATTTTAAAAATTTGAAAATTCTAATTTAAAAGGAGAGTTCAAAATAAAGAGAGGTTAACTTCCCCAAGCAGCTGGATCTGTTACACAGACAATATTTTAGAAACCAGAAGTAACAACCATGCAGTGCCAAAGTCTGGAGATGACAAGAACATGAATCCTCAATGTTGTCTCAGACTCTCTCTCTCTTCAGGTTGAAGCACTGCCTCTGAAACACAAATATTAGAATAGTGATGGTTATACACTGTTCATGTTAGGTAGCTGACTTTTACTACCAGGTGAGCAGAGAGTAATGATGAGAGTGAACTAGTTGAGTATAGATTAGCGATGATGGTAGTTGAACATTAATAATACAGTAGGAGAACAGATTAATGAAGATGTTGGAAAACACTGTAAACATTTCAGCCACTAAAACAACTTTGCCTCAGTTTAATATGTCCCCTGAAGCTTCTCCTATATAATACCATAATTCTCAGAGCACTAAAATATAACCATGCCAATAATTGAAGCAGATGTACTGAAAACACGTAAAAAAAAAACATGTAGGGGCTAGGGAGGATCCTACCCTTCTTTATGGAAACTGCCTATAATCTAATATTTCTGTCACTTTGAGTTGTACTTCAACCTACTTCCAGTTTGAAACCAACAAAAAATCTCTCCTTTTCACTAGAAAGTCTTCCATTCTATCAATTAACACCAAGAAACAACCAATAAAACCATACATAGAACCCTAGAAATTCACCACGAAGTGGTGCACTGTGCACACTGTCCTGACTCAGTATCTCACCACAGGTACACTGTGCACACCCATTGCCCTTTATCAAAGGACTGGCTGGCACTAGCAACTTTCTTTGGGCCAAAGGTGGCTTATTTAGCAGTTGCAAGCACTAAAAAGAATGGAATAATACAAAATATATCGTACAAATACATGGGATCATCCTCACTGGCTGATAAGCAATGGCACATTGGCTGTACATCGAGTGTCAGGGCCATTCAGGCTGGATGGACATGGTTCAGACTAATGACTTATACCGAGTTCAGTGACAATCATTGAGCCAACATTTTGACGAAAAAATGTTACTTATTCCGAAAATTATGCATACCGATGATGACTTAATCAGGAGGTCCTCTGTAATGTAAATCCAATTAGTCTGTTCCAGGCATCCAAAAGTACAGTGGACCCCTGAGTTTTGTGATTAATCCATTCCAGAGAGTCTGCCGAATGGTAAAATTCATGAATGCGAAGCCATTTTCCCCACAACAGACACCCAAAAGTATCCACAAAAAATTTATTTTTTAAAGATTAAATTTAGATTTACATACAGAAAACAATAACAAATAAATATAAAGCACTAATAAAATGTATAAATTAGCATCACACTTCTTCTTCTAATGACCAGAACTTTTTGGTAAGATGGGGAAGGAAGAAGGATGGGTAAGGATGGAAATATTGGAAAAGGGTTGGAGGGGGGGGAGAGGTAGGATATAAAAGGTAAGTGGCCCAACCACTTTGGTGTAATTTAAAAAGTGTATTTGAATTGATGAGATATTCTTTAAGGGGTATAATACTAACCCATCAGTGTCACATAAATATAATAGGTATATAAGTACATGACTCTGAATTGGTTGTAGTTATACAAGTTGCAATTGCTTTTTTTTTTTTTTTTTTTTTTTTTTTTTTTTTTTTTTTTTTTTCGCGATTGCACATCGGATATTTATACAACAAGAAAGGCAATATTTTCTGGCCAGTTTATGAGCTCGTGACAATAGCTCCTTAATGGTGGTGTCCAACAATAGTCAATAGCATAATTTTACATTAGAAAGTTATTTAAGATGTCTCCCTAATTGGGGGCGATGATTTTCTCAGTATACATAGAAGGGTTCTGGTAGTATCCAATCTTCTTCGTCAGGTAAGTTACTCAAAATCATGGGTCGAGGGTAATCATCTTTATGAATAAAACGACGAACCCTCTGTGGGAGAGTCATTCTTTGAGTCCTGTGAGGCGGAGTATTGATGGTGTAATCGGTGGTATTTATCACTTGTATAGGATGTTCTCTATCTGGCATGTATAGTTCTTGCATTGTATAAAGTTGTTTCTTTTTTAGGGTGTCAAGGCGTACATTTATGGCAGTGATATCTTGTTGTGTATGCAAATCTGCCATTTTAACTCTGTCTCTCCTCCTGGTATCGGTAATAAAGCGAAGAGCTCTATTCTGGACCCTTTGTAACCGTAGCATGTTGGTCTTTGTTGTTAATGACATTGGGACACAAGGGTATTCAAGTATAGGTCTTATTATCATTTTATACAGATGTTTTTTGACATGTTGAGGGGCTTGATTGAATCGAAAGAGTCTGCTAAGACCGGCTTTGGCTGTGTTGATCTTTTTAGTTACATGAGATGTTGAGTGGAGCAGCCTGTCTATTTCATATCCCAAGATCTTGTTAGGGTTTCTAATGGCTACAGGTGTACCTCTGATGGAGATACCCCCTTTATCTTCAATGGTTGATGCAAAACATCCTATCGTGCTAACAAGGACCTTGTCAGGATTAGTCGTAATTCTCCATTTCTTCTCCCAATTAGATGTTCGACGAAGTTCAATATTCATTTTTTCTATGACTCTCTCATACTTGTATTTTCCTGTTACTGGAGTTGATGAGACGACATGAATAACATCATCTGCAAACTGTGTCACAATTGTGTCATTAAACTCTGGTTGAGGAAGGTCATTCACATAAATGTTAAACAGAAGTGGACTGAGACAAGAACCTTGTGGGACACCAGCCGTCGGTATAAAAGGTTCTGTCGACTTGCCATGAAAGGTGGGAATGATTTTTCTTTGAGTTAAGAAATTATAAATTACTCTGAGAAAAGTCCAGTTATGGTCTGGTAGGTCAATGAGTTTGTATATAAGGCCATCATGCCATAAGCTATCAAAAGCTTTATGAACATCTCTGGTGGCAATTAAGGCAAGATTGCCCTGCTGTTTTAGACTTGCTACAGTGTCAAAAATAACATTTATTGCATGATTGGTACCTCTATGTGTTCTAAAGCCAAATTGTTTTTCAGTAAACAAGTGATTAAACTCCATATAGTAATTCAATCTGTTGGAGATGACTTTCTCAAGAACTTTTCCAGTGACTTCAAGTAAAGATATAGGTCTATAGTTCCCAGGTTGGTGGATGTCTTTATTGGGCTTAGCAAGAAAGATCATTCTAGCAGTCTTAAAAACAACTGGAAAATGTCCTGAGGCCAAGATGGCATTAAAGATATTTACCAAGGACTGTTTGCAATTTCTAGGTAGGTACTTTATTTGTTTCATTGTTATTCCAGAGAGGCCAGGGGCTCTATTTCTCATTCTTCCAATAACCTGACTTATCTCTAGCAATGTAATAGGTCTAGTAAGCGGGTGGGTATCTTCAAGAGTTGAAGTATCGATGGTAGGTAGTGGTTGTAGATCATCCAAGTTCTCATCTCTCCATTCATTTACTAACTGATAATGATTATTATTAAATTGACGACTGTTATTGTGAGAGAGAATTTTCTCCCATACATCACCCATCAAATTAGCCTGGTCCTGTGGATCGTCAAGTTTAATTTCAACATCTTCATCATCCTCATCAGTGAAGGTATGAACTAGGTAGTTAGGAGCCTTGTGCTTTGCCCCTAAAAGTTGTCGGATCTTACTCCAAAATTTTGCTGGTTCACATTTATATTGATTAGCTTGAAGAACTAGAAATTTCCATATGTCTCGTTTGTGTTGACTAATCATGTTAATTAATTCGTGCCTTAATCGGTGCAGTGTAGCTGCTGGTGGTTGTCGCGTTTGAAGATGCCTTCGACATTCTGCTTGATAATTTCTTAAAGTGTCTCTAATTTCTCTAGTAGGTTTATATTGTTGGTATATCTTTGTGGAAGCTAATTGGCAAGTTGCATTGGTAGCTTCAATTATTCGATTGTGCAGGGACCTGATTGCATCATCAATTGCACTGGAAGGTAGATTTTCCAAAGACACAATTTCATCTTCACCCAGATATGCCCTGAAGGGGTCAAATCCTAGGGTGTTAAGATTGGGTTTAGGAGTTACAGGTATTCTAAATGGAGAAGTTTGTAGTTGTATTATAACAGGGATATGGTCAGATCCTACATTTCCACCAGGAGATATACGACAGTGAAAGATGTCACAGTCTCTGTTTGTCAGTACTATATCTGGTGTTCCTGGATGAGGTCCAATGTACGATTTGAAGAATGGGCCTTGAAATGACAAGTTTCTAGCTGTCATGATATTAAAGAGTTGTTTTCCTTTTAAGTCACCCAGTGGAATACCAGCTCCACAGTTGAAGAGGGCAGGGTGATGAGCATTAAAATCTCCAGCTAGAATTGTTGGAATATTTCTGCTTAATATCCTATGTAGAGGAATTGACTCTATATATGGCTGTCTCGGGGGAAAATATCCAGTTCCTATCACTAGTTGTCCATGTGACGTTGTTAATTCTATTGCAAGAATGTTATCTTCATCCACATGAATATTTTTAAATGTATATCCTAATTTAACCAAGATGGCTACACCACTATAGGGTCCTCTCGATTTCTCCACAGTACAGTATCCACGTAATTTAATATGTTGATCAACTCTTGCAGCTGTCTCGTTCAAAAGTATAACATCGGGATTGTAGTTATGTAGTTCAACCTCAAGAAGGTAACGGTTATTAAAGAAATGTTGAACATTAAGTTGGAAAATTGTAATCCCCATTATTGCTTATTCTTCGCTCGTACACTGCGTTCTGAACGCCTGCAAGTAATGTTATGTGTTGTATCTACACTATCCCTGCTGGACTCGTCAAGGGGAAGAGGGAACTTTTGCGTGGATGCTTGTGTATTAAAAATGCCATCATCTTCACTAGAGGCAGTAATATTAACAGACTCATTAGAATCATTAGAGTCGTTAGAGTCATCATCATAAAACTGAGGTATGCTATTCTCAGTTTCAGGAAGCAGAGGCTCGTGAGAGTTAATGGGAGACTGTGTAGGCTCCAAGGGAATATTAGATCGGCAAGGTGAGTTACCTTGGGAAAGTTCCTGTTCAACAGGCTCAGCTACAATAGCGGGAGAGTAGGCACCACTTTCTGGGGCATTGTTATGTTCAGGTGCTGACTTATCGTGTTGAGAGGAGTTGTCAACCTGGGTTTGCGAGGAGGGCGATCCCTGGACCAGGGATGACTTAGGCTTATTTTTAGATGTAGAGTATGGTACATACTTCTTGTTATGAGAAGGCTGGGTCATAATGGCCTTCACATTTTCAGGGATAATGATGGGAGTGATCCCATTAGCCATTAACAGATCATTCAAAACACGAGAGCAGAGTTGAATATCACCACCTGCTGTGTCTTTGGCCACCAAGTACATTAGTTGTGCTCTCGTTATATCCCCGTCTGTGGATACCTGAGACACATGAGATGCGACTGAACCTTGTTGTGTCTGTTGTAAGTGAGGGTTAGATTGGGGCGCTCCAAGAGGGGCAGAATTCCAAACATTGGAACCATTGGTAGAGACCTGAGGAGTCCCACTTGATCCAGGCAGAGCTGGGAAGGAAGTTTGGGACATGGTTGGCGGTGCCTGGGGAGTGGTCTTCTTAGAAGTGGATAGTTTCTTGGCGTCAAGAATTTTCTGCATTTCCTTTTTTCTTTCAGGACAAATAGCAGAAACAGCATGATGATTTCCATTACAGAGGACACATTTAGGTGTATTTTTATTGGTACAATCACGATACGAATGTTGGCCAGAGCAAATGCTACAAATTTGCCCTTGTGTACTGCATTTGTTGTTGTTATGACCAAAGGCATAACACTTGAAACATTGTGTCACACTGACAAAGCGTTCCATAGAAATTTGGTCAGATGTACATCTGGTACTGAAACATTTGAAGCCATTTTGACACACAAGTTTGGCCTCCTCAGGTGTCTCGAGTATTAATTTTAAAGTTACCTTATTGTTGTTGGTATTCGAGAATTTATGTGCTTCTACAGCCCTAAGGTCAGAATTCTCGGTATTAATGTTATCAACAATTTCATTAGCAGTGCTTTGTTTCATAAAACTGTTGATTCTGGCCACAAACACAGTCCTCTGAGCTTGATAGCTGTCAGGTGCAACTGGGGTAACACCAAAAGTCTTCAGTTTATCCAAGACATCATGCTTTAGTAGTTGAAGTAACTCTTCTTCTGAAGAGAGGAGAAGTACTGCTCCAGCGTGGGTTTTAAAAACATCCACTGGAGCAACAGTTGAGTTCGAGCAAATACAATTGAGAATGTCTTTCATGGACATTTGATTACCATTGATACGTAATCTTACACGAATCCTCGCCATGATGCCTGGGAAGGTGCATCTGGCAGAGGAGTTGCTTAACAAAAAGGTATCTTTCCTTAATGTTAGCCTAACATCCTATTTCAGCTGACTTATGAAGGTCAGCCCCTAAGATAGCCTACCCTCGAGTGGTGAGGGGAAAGGGCCCAAGGCAAAGATCGGCTGGATTTTAAAAAACCACACGGGCTACCAGATGGTCAAAATGCCTTGTGTTAACTCGCCAAAGCGAAGTTGCCGAAAAAGAAGAAGATAGGACAGTCAGAAGGATAGCAATGTATGTAGTGTGTTAAGTGTGTGGGCCAGTGTTGTTGTATGGGTGAGGGGAGGATGGGGAAGGATGGGGGGATGGGGATGAGAGGGGTGAACAAGCAAGCAAGTCACCGCCTTACCCTCTTGATGGGATGGGGCTCGAAGTGACTGCAAGCAAGTCTCCTCTCAGCTCTGGTGAAGAACTACTCAGGATAACCCAAGTAAATTCTCGAGCAACAGTGTTCAGAGTTGCTCAGCTGAAGAGCGGGAACGACGACGTCTTCTCTCCACGGTGGCTGGGCTGCAACTCTTCAGCATCACACTTACCTTCATTGAAGCCTCTTGTTGGTATATGGAAGACAGGTAGGAGGGGAAACCGAGATATTTACACTTTTTAAAGAAGAAATATTTACACTTATTTTGGAGATGTTAGTTTAATTAGTTTGATGGAGGAGATGATGGCAAAGGTTTAGGGCGGTGGAAGATAGCAGGGCGGCGTATGTTCAGTGGCCCTATACACCTCCAACAAGTTACTTTCGTGTCATTTTTCTATCGCTTAATCACTTAACTTACTTGCTACACTGTTAATGATACACTTTATTGCTGGCTGGCACTAGAGCCTTTATCGACACCTGCTGCTTTAGTATTGTACATATTGTTATACCACTGAATCACTGGCACATTCTCCTGTCTCTCTTCCTCCTCCACTTTGGTACTTTGCTTCAAGTTTTTTCTTGAATACTACCATGTTTCTTTCCTTCTTTACCAGAAGGCTGACACTAGGAGCTTTCTTAGGGCCCATGGTGGCTTATTTAACAGTTGCAAGCACAAAAAATGGATTATGAAAAGCATTGTATGAACCCATGGGGTGATGGTCACTCACTCACAGATCATGCCACACTCTCTGAATGTTGTGTGGGAGCATTTGTATATGCCCAGCTGCTCTCGGCTGCATGGACATGTCCCATATGGTGGACAAATCGCAAGGCAAATCACAAATGGCGAGGCTTTATTTTGACGACAAAAGATGTCAAAAGATGAAATTCAGAAAACGCGAGGCTCACGAAACTCAGGGGCCCACTGCATTAACAAAAATTTTTTTTTTTCATCTTAAAGATAGATTTACATGCACAAAAGAATGAACATTCAATATGACACTTTATTTAATACTGTTGTTAATGGATGGAAGACAGAGAAGAGGGGAGAGGGAAGAGAAGTTATTTGTTGGAAAAGGAATTCCCCTCCATAAGGTCTCTAGGTACCCAGTCCTTATCCGGGGTCACTTCTCTCCTTTGTTTTTTAATGCCACTAGGACCAGCTTGAAAGTCACTTTACCCCATTTGCACAAAATATCTGTTGAGATAGGCCTGTTTCTGGTGGCTCTTTAAAATTTGCCTAAAATGGGACATGGCACTATCATTGTAAGAGTTGCCAGCAGGGATTGCAACAGCTTTCTCAGGGTGATGTTCTTCCTCAAATGAATGCACCTTAGTCCACATTGCACAAACCTCCTTAATCTTTGAAGAAGGCACCTTCTTCCATCTCTCTTCCTCCTCCTCTGAAGCAATTTCCTGAGCTGTGGTCTGTTGCTGTTGCAGCTGAAGCTCTTGCAGCTCATCAGTGGATAACTCTACATTGTGGTTCTCCACCAACTTTTTCACATCCTCGCCACTCACATCCAACCCCAAGGAATCCCCAAATTCCACAATTAATGGCAAAACAAGTGTAGGGTCGACAGGGTCAGCTTCAAACCCTTCAAAATCTTTCTTTTGGACACAATCTGGCCACAGTTTTCCCCAAACAGAGTTCATCATCCTGGAAGTCACTCCCAGCTTATGCAATAGAAGATATTGAAGTGATTCTTCCAGAACTCTTTTAGGGTTAATTCAGAGTCTGAGGTTATGTCAAAGCACCTTTGAAACATTGCTTTGCTATACAGTTTTTTGAAGTTTGCAATGATCTACTGGCTCATAGGCTGGATGAGAGGAGTAGTGTTAGGAGGCAAGAACTTCACTGTTACAAAACTGAATTCCATAGACAATTGGTCTTCTAAGACTGGAGGATGTGTAGGAACATTGTCCATTAACAGGAGGCACTGCAGTGGCAGTTTATTATCCAGGAGGTATTTCTTCACACTTGGGCCACACACACTTCATTGAGCCATTCCGGGAAAATTTCCCTCGTGACACATGCCTTACTGTTAGCCTTCCGCATCACAGACACTTTACTCTTGACAACACTGTTTTTCTTGAACAATCTGGGATTTTCAGAGTGATACACCAGTAAAGGCTTCACTTTGAATTCTCCACTAGCATTACCACACAACAAGAGAGTTAGCCTGTCTTTCATAGGCTTATGTCCTGGAAGTGACATTTCCTCCTGTGTGATGTAGGTCCTCATTGGCATTTTCTTCCAAAACAGGTCTGTTTCATCACAGATGAACACTTGTTGGGGTTGGAATTTTTCAGCCTCTACATAACATTTGAATTCCCGCATGATTTTTTCAGCTGCTTGTTTGCCTGAACCGGCACCTTCACCATGCCATACAACACTGTGAATGCCACTTTGCTTCTTGAATTTTTCGAACCAGCCTTTGCTGGCCTTAAATTTACCAACATCAGCACTTGTTTCAAGCAGTTTTATTATGAGACCACCATGCGATTGCCTTGCCTTTTCACAAATTACCGACTGTACAACACTGTCTCCTGCTAACTCTTTCTCTTTGATCCACACCAACAACAATTTCTCCACTTCTTCAATTGTTTGGGATCTCTGTTTGGTTATCACATTTACCCCTTTCGCAACATCAGCTTCCATGATTTCTTTTCTCTTTGCCACAATGGAGCTGATCATTGATGGTGCCTTCCCATATATCCTGCTGAGTTCAGCAATGATTATGCCACTATCAAATTTTTAAATGATATCTTTTTTCATTTCTACTGTGTACTTCACTTTCTTTAACAAAGGACTTGCACTAAGAGTTCTCTTTGGGGCCATGATGGCTTATTAAGCAGTCACACCAATAAACAAGTGCCAAAAACATTGGATTACAAAATGTTTTGTATGACCTCCCAGAATATGTTCACTCACCGAGAAACATGACACTGCCTGAGAATGCTTATGGGAGGTGTCAAAAACGACAAAAATGGAAGAAATTGGAACCAAAATATCGATGAAAAAAGTTGGCAAAAATGGAAATCGGTGATAACGAAGATCGAAGGAAAGGGAGAGCCCACTGTACAGTATACTAATCTATAAACATTTAAAAATATACCAGAAATTTTATAATGGTGCAAAGTGGCACTAAAATAATATCAAAGATGGTTGATGCAAACCCACTACCATTATAGAATGCTCCTCACTTAGCTATTAATTCGTTTAACGACAAGGTCTTAGGAACAGCACTCTGTCGTTAAGTGAGGATAATGACAAGGTCTTAGGAACAGCACTCTGTCGTTAAGTGAGGAGAACGACAAGGTCTTAGGAACAGCACTCTGTCGTTAAGTGAGGATAACAACAAGGTCTTAGGAACAGCACTCTGTCGTTAAGTGAGGAGAACGACAAGGTCTTAGGAACAGCACTCTGTTGTTAAGTGAGGATAACAACAAGGTCTTAGGAACAGCACTCTGTTGTTAAGTGAGGATAACAACAAGGTCTTAGGAACAGCACTCTGTTGTTAAGTGAGGATAACAACAAGGTCTTAGGAACAGCACTCTGTCGTTAAGTGAGGATAACAACAAGGTCTTAGGAACAGCACTCTGTCGTTAAGTGAGGATAACAACAAGGTCTTAGGAACAGCACTCTGTCGTTAAGTGAGGAGAGGCTGTATTTCAAGTTTCATCACATTTTTTTATACTATTTGTATAAGTCAACATGGGGTCTAAGAAGATTAGTGATAATAGCCAACCAAAAAGTACATTGGCTGGGAAATATATGTTTGCTAATCGAAAAGATCAACATTTGAACAGCCTTCTGGAGTGAATTAAGATCGAGTACCGAGTTTCCACTGTACTTACCTGACATTTCTCCACTTGGAATATATGGTATATATACAATATAGCTTCTTTTTTTTTACAATTTTGGACATTTAAGGTTATGTACACGGAATACTTACAATATTACATTTGTTTCAGAGTGTAATACTTCAGAAAACATGTAAATTATTAACACTGACTTTACTGAGTTATCCTTGGTTAAATATACTTAGTGTGCTCTATGGCTGAATTCCACTGTCAGTGTCAAGAAATAGTAATAAAAATAGTCATCTTTGTGGCAGTTACACACCCTGTTTGCTGGTAGTGAAGCTGGTGGTGGAACAACAGCTCCTGGTTCATTGTGTGGCATGCAAAGAGTACGTAACCTTTATTCGGCGCATGTACACACCCTCATTTACAGGCTATCTCCCCCAACCAGCGAACCAGGTTGCTAAGAGTTGATGATGGGGCCCCGTCGTTCAACTAGTGACCAGGTTCTAGCCAATAAGAAGATGGTTTTGGCAATCGCAGAGGTTATGTGGGTACCGCTCTCCTGTCTGCCCTTGTCATTCCCATTCTAGAGCTGGTTGAAGCACGGTCTGCTATCTTGTGGCTTCTATTTCTGTTTTGCTTACCGTGGAGTGCACTATACTTATCACTGTACATAGTGTACATATTGCTGTTATAAATTGGTGAAGGATAATATAAGTCTAAACTTTTTCTACTGTGTTTATTTGCTCCCATTACACCCGGGGTAACAGGCCATTTGGATCCTGGGTTGTAATATGGGTAGCCTGTCCGAGAGCTGAAGCTGGACTTAGAGAAACGGTTGAGCTTAAGGTGAAGCTCGTAGCAGGAACATTGTGCAGCTTGCTGTCTGGCATTGCTTTACAAATTTTGCGTGTCAGTTGTTACTAGCCTGTTCGGTGTGGAGAATTTTGCAGTCAGCTTTGCTTGTATGCGTATTCTGCAATCGTACTGTGCATAGCTAAGCGTGTTCTGCAAATTAACGTGTTACGTTGGGGTATTCTGCAATCGTACTGTGCATAGCGAATAACTTATGCCACCTAGACGAGTCAGACGTCTGGTGTCGACATATACTTTGCATAACCTACCTAAATTGTCCCTACAGCGTTGTTGGCAAATTGCTCGTTCCATTGGCATTACATACAAATGCACTCTCACAGCTGCGCAACTGCGTTCACTGATTGCTGACAAACTTATAGAAGAAGAGATGGCACATCAGACTCCTCCCTCTACGGGAGCTTGGGAAAAAACTACTATGTTCTCGCTGTCAGTGGAACGCCTTCCTACTGAACAAAAGAAACTAATGGAAAAATAAATAAATAAAGAAATGATTTAGGAAAAACTAAGAAAAATGATTTTTGAGAATTTTACTTAAAATTTAAATATAATAAAAAAAATGGCCTTCAGTTCTTGTAGTTGGGTAGGAGTAGGTATGGCCCTGGATAATTCCTCTGATGTTATTTATGTAGGTTATCCTGGGCAGATGGTAATCCGATGTTCTGGAATCTCCTACCACTTGGATGGAGCACAAGTAGAATAGGTAAGGGCCGGTAGTTGTAGAATAATGTTAATAAGTATTATTAACACACGTCTTGCCCCTTTATCTGGCGTCTATCCTGGAAGACCACGCCAGGAACAGAGCTGACAAATAAGAGAAAATAAAACTGGTTACCCATAGTCATGATTATATAACATTTAAGAAAGAAAAAGAATGATAAATGCCAAAATCATTACTGGTAACCAGCAAACACTAGAAAAGAACAAACAGTAATACTCCTGGTAGATCACCCTACCTGATTAGGAGAAGAGTGGAGGCGAAGTGACTCTCCAAACTTCAATCCACACCAGGTAAGGTCAATATTACCAGGAGTAGAAACTTTAACAAATCGGACACCAGGAACTAGTTTTGCCCCAGCCCGCCAGAGAGGGGGGGGTGTGTGCGCGCGCAACGTAACTCGCTAATGGTTCCTGGTTGCCCGAACAACCTTAACCCCACTTACACCTAGTTTTCCCTCACAATACCCCCTTCCAAAACTTATGGACGGAGTCAATAAGTCAACGAACAGAGGGAAAAGCACTAAATACAACCTCGGCTCAGCCAATCTGAAAAGTGGTTTTCAGAGCCAGAAATATAAACGACTTTAAACTTATAGGGCTGAATAGCCAGAGCCCATCTCAAGAGTCTGCTATTTGACCCTTTAAAGTTTTCCAAGTACATCAGTGGCTTGTGATCTGTTTCAAGCACAAAGGGTTTACCGTATAGGTAGTATTTAAATCTACTTATACCCCATACTAAAGCATAACATTCTTTCTCCACAGTGGAATATCTTTCTTCTCTGGGCAGAAGCTTCTTACTGGCGAAAGATACTGGGAAAGGTGTCTCCTCATAATATTGAAGTAGTACAGCCCCAAGTCCAGAATGGGAGGCATCTGTTCGGAGACAAAATATTTTATTAATATCTGGTAATTTTAGGACAGGGGGGTTTGAAAATATCCTCTTAATTTCTTCGAAGCTTTGGTTGGCTTCCTCAGAACAACAAAGAGGTTCCTTGACACCCTTTTTCAAATAGTCTGTAAGAACTGAAGTTAAGCTACTTAGATTTGGTACAAAATTTCTATAGAAGTTTACAGATCCAAGAAAACTTCTTAATAACTTTTTGGTAGCTGGGAACGTACTTTCTAAAACAGCTTTGGTCTTATTAGGAAGTGGTGAAAAGTTGTTATCAGAGATAATGAACCCAAGGTATTGTACCTTATGATAGCCAAGAAAGCACTTTTGTGGTTTAACTGTAAGGCCATGAGTTCTTAGTCTTTTCAAAACAAGCGCTAGTGTATTTAGATGGTCTTCCCAGACATTTGTCATGATATAAATATTATCAAAATACACTGATACATTCTTTAGATCAGAAAGAACTATTCTCATAAGCCTAATATACGTGGCACACGCGGTAACCAAGCCGAAAGGCATTGTGCGGTATTGCATTAGACCTCTATGAGTAGGGAAAGCAGTGTATGGTTTCGAGTCTGGGTGTAATGGCACTTGATGGTATGCTTGTGAGATGTCTAATTCCGAGAAGAATTTGCAGTCATGGAATTTATACAAGTCATGATCAATTACTGGCATGGGTTCTGCATCCCATTTAGTTATAGTATTCAAATAACGAAAATCTTGTGCCAGTCGGTAAGAATTATCGGGTTTCTTAACCATAACAACTGGTGAACAGAAAGCTGATTTCGAAGGTTCTATGATATTTAAGTTAAATAGCTTGTCCACCTCATTATCAAAAGTTTTCCGTAAGTGAACGGGAACAGGGTAGATTTTCCGCCTTACTGGTTCATGATCCGACAATTCAATCTTGTGTACAATAGTGGTGGTAAGTCCTGGTACCTCTGTGAATACGTCAGAAAATGAATTTACCAAGGCACTTAGTTGAGACTTTTGTTTATTTGACAAGTCGTTGTTAATGTTGACATTTGACTTCTTTGGTGAGGGATCATGCGTTAAGATATCCAGTAGTTCCTTCGATTCTGTAAAAGACTCGTCATCTATAATACAAACTCTACATTCGTACGAATCACCACTTTTATCCAAGCTGAAAGAAGAAGTATCTTCGTCAAAGGCATTTACGCAAAGATTAACTTCTCTTCTATGGTACCGTTTCAAAATATTGACGTGATACATTCTCTCTCTACCCTTGACATCCAAGATATAATCTACCTTATTGCAGACCTTCACTACTTTATACGGTCCGCGCCAGGTAATTAGCAATTTGTTGGATTTGTCAGGTAGGAGAACTAAAACTTCATCACCAACATTAAACGTACGCTTGGAGCTTTTATGGTCAAAATAGGTCTTGTACGTTTCCATAGACATCTCTAGGTTTTTACTGACCAAATCGGCGGTTTCTTCCAACCTTTCCCTTAGATCTAAAAGAAACTGATAGCTGTTTTGAACCTCAGGTTTGATATCTTTGGACCAAAGTTCATTTAAAATAGATAGTGGACCACGAGCTTGTCTCCCATAAAGCAATTCAAAAGGGGAATAACCAAGGGAATCACTTGGAATCTCGCGCATTGCGAAAAGAGCACATGGTAAAAATCTATGCCAATCCGTTGGTTTAAGAATACATAGTTTTTTTAGTATTGACTTTAGGATGGCATGTTGTCGCTCCACTCTTCCGTTACACATCGGATGGTAAGGTGTAGTGAAAAGAGGTTTAACACCCACAAGTTGATAAACGTGTTCCATTAATTCTGAAGTGAATTGAGCCCCTTTATCTGACAGAATTTCACGAGGTATACCTACACGTGAAAAAATAGAAAATAAGGCTTCTGCGACTTCTATGGACGTAATGGATTTTAAGGGTACCGCCTCTGGGAAGCTGGACGCGTAGTCAATCATAGTTAAAATATATTTATGACCTCCTGATGAGCGAGGTGTGATAGGACCAACTATATCTACTGCAACCCTTGCAAAAGGGACTGAGAAAATTGGCATCTTTACCATAGGAACTCTCCTAGTTCTACCCTTCTGCGTGGAAAGTTGACATACGTGACATGATCTGCAGTACTTATAGATGTCAGAGGACATGCTAGGCCAGAAATATAGGTCCTTGATTTTATTATAGGTCTTCCTATGTGAAAAATGGCCAGAGACTGGCAAGTCATGAGAAATCTTTAAAATAGTTTCACGGCAATCCTGCGGAATGACTAACAGGCTTCGACCAACGTCATTGGGCTTGTCCGCAGACACTATAGTCTTGTACAAAAGATCGTGTTTGAACTCAAACTTGTAAGAAAATTTCTTTCTCTGGGTCACCTTGCCATTTAAAGCTAACTTCCGAGATTCCTCTAAGGAAGGACAAGTCTTTTGAAGACCCTCTAAATCTATATGAGACAGCTCGATTGGCTTTCCTTTCGAAAGAACTAATGGGTGGATAGGTTTTACCTTAGACTGAGCTCTGGTAACGACGTTAATCGAGTCTAGTTGTTGTATAGATTGTGCCACACGTAGTTTTCCACTGGCGTTTGCGTTGTCCAGTTCAAGTGACTGACTTACTAAAGGTGTTACCGGAGTTTTGTAACCATCAGCTCTCTGATTTAGGTTACCCAACTGAATCTCATCTGGAACTATCTGTGAAGAAACAGAGATATTAGGTTCCAACCTTTCCTTGGAAACTCCAAATTCCAAACAGTCCTTCTCAGATGGGAAAGTAGCCCCTTGTATGTTCCCAACCAAAACAGAACATGAGGTTATCGGGGCAACTACAGCATCTACCCATCCTGAGAACCATTTGCACCTAACAAAACATCTGACTGTTGGAAAAGAATCGCTTCTTCCTAAATAGTCAGTTAATTTAGTGGACTTATAACGTGAAGAATCTAGGTTAGGGAAAAGCTTACTCGAGATAACAATACAGGAACATCCAGTGTCTCTAAGAATGGTTGACACATTCATACCATTGACTGTACCTTCACTAAAAGGTGCGTTTATGTTTGATTCAGTGAAACATTTACCGACATTTTCACCTTTTTTTCTAGGACAGTCGGGCCTTCTATGACCCCACTCATTACAGTTGAAACACTTTACTGTGAAGGCCGTGGAATTCTTAGGTACGGAGGGTTTGGATCCCTCAGATTGCTTAGGCACCACAGGCTTATATCTGCTACGCTCTTTAGGGTAGTTATTATGAGCGCACGCATATATATCAGCAGCTTGTGCCATTTCTGCAGCCGTATGAACGTTTCGTTCTTTAATGAATATTCGTAAGTCAGAGTTTACAGAAGAAAGGAATTGATCTCTTACCATCAGGTCTCGTAAAGATTCGAAATCGTGGTCAACCTCAGCACTATCAATCCACGAATCAAATAATCTGAAAAGTGTTGTTAAGAATTGCATGTAATTTTGATGAGGAGTTATTTTAATGTGTCTAAACTCCGACCTGTAATGATGAGTAGTTTTTTTGAAAGCCTGTAGTATAGCTTTCTTCAGCAGGCTATAACTAGAAATAACATCAGAGGGTAGAGTGGAATAGACGTTTAATGCTGAACCTGACAGTAGTAAGCCAAGCCTAGTAGCCCAAGAATCTACTGGCCAGTCACAGAGAGTAGCAGTACTCTCGAATCTAGTAATATATGCCGCTATGTCATCTTGTTCCGAGAAAGGTGGTATTTGTGGCATCCTAATATTAGGTTCTTGGGAAGGGTATTCTAAAACCCCTTCATCTATTTTCTGCTTAGATAGTTCTATCTTCTTGGCTTCTAATTCCAACCTTGCTTGTTCTAACTCTATTTCCTTCATTTTGAAGGCTACCTCTCTTGCCTGAACTCTGTCTTCTCTAGCTATCCTTTCCTGTTCGATTTTATCTTCCCGAGCTAGTCTTTCCTGTTCCTCTTTCTTTTCTTGAGCTAGTCTTTTTTCTTCCCGAGCTAGTCTCTCCTGTTCCTTTTTCTCTTCTCGAGCTAGTCTTTCCTGTTCTTTTTTCTCTTCAATAGCTAGTCTTTTCTCCTCTCGAGCTAGTCTTTCCTGTTCCTTTTTCTCTTCAATAGCCATTTTAGCAGTAATGTAACTATCAAGGCTTTGTCCAGTAAATCCCATTTCCTTTCCAGCTTTCAACCAGAAATCTAAAGAATCCATCTTGTAAAAAGAAATATTAAGCACCCAACTTCAACTGACTTACTTAAAATTAACAGTAACGTCTGTTACAAAAGAGGGACACAGTCCGCACACTTTAAACTTCCCAAAGTAGAAAATGAAATAAATATTTCTCCCTGGAAGAATACACTTGTGGGCTCAATAGCCTTCACTAAGCAAAATACACACGGTTCACACAGGAGGGGTTATCATCAAAGTTCCCCAGGTCCAACAAATAGGTAAACTTCTAAACCGAACCCTAGAACCAAACAACGGTAAGTCAACCAGACTACCAGTAATGACTTGACACCTCAACTAACTCACCCTTTTCTATCTTAAATGTTATACTCACGACCAGTTGAACCATCAGGACGATGTTGCTTCAAGAGTCGGATCCTGGCAAGGTCGCCATTGTCAGTGGAACGCCTTCCTACTGAACAAAAGAAACTAATGGAAAAATAAATAAATAAAGAAATGATTTAGGAAAAACTAAGAAAAATGATTTTTGAGAATTTTACTTAAAATTTAAATATAATAAAAAAAATGGCCTTCAGTTCTTGTAGTTGGGTAGGAGTAGGTATGGCCCTGGATAATTCCTCTGATGTTATTTATGTAGGTTATCCTGGGCAGATGGTAATCCGATGTTCTGGAATCTCCTACCACTTGGATGGAGCACAAGTAGAATAGGTAAGGGCCGGTAGTTGTAGAATAATGTTAATAAGTATTATTAACACACGTCTTGCCCCTTTATCTGGCGTCTATCCTGGAAGACCACGCCAGGAACAGAGCTGACAAATAAGAGAAAATAAAACTGGTTACCCATAGTCATGATTATATAACATTTAAGAAAGAAAAAGAATGATAAATGCCAAAATCATTACTGGTAACCAGCAAACACTAGAAAAGAACAAACAGTAATACTCCTGGTAGATCACCCTACCTGATTAGGAGAAGAGTGGAGGCGAAGTGACTCTCCAAACTTCAATCCACACCAGGTAAGGTCAATATTACCAGGAGTAGAAACTTTAACAAATCGGACACCAGGAACTAGTTTTGCCCCAGCCCGCCAGAGAGGGGGGGGTGTGTGCGCGCGCAACGTAACTCGCTAATGGTTCCTGGTTGCCCGAACAACCTTAACCCCACTTACACCTAGTTTTCCCTCACACTCGCAGGAGGAGGATGATACACCTACGGAGCAAAATGGTCAGTATAGTGCAGCTGGGTTGTCTCAGGGTGAATCAGCGTCGTTGGCACTTGAGCTGGCAAAAATCAATCTTGAGCAAACTAGGGAACAGAGAGCATTCGCAAGGGAAGAATTTGATAGGGAAAGAGAGAGGAGGCAGTTTTCACATTCTGTAAATAATTTTAGTTTACAGAAAGCAGTACAGTTTGTTCCCCGCTTCAATGAGGCCGAACCAGAGCAATTTTTCGAAAGCTTCGAAAATCAGGCTCGAGCCTTGAGGTGGCCGGAACAGCATTGGGCATCGTTGGTTCATACAGCATTATCGGGTAAGGCACAGGAATTTACGTCAGTATTAAATGACGCTGAATTCTCTGATTATCAAGTAGTGAAGACCACAGTGTTGGGAGCATATACATGTATCCCAGCCAAATATAGAAAAGCATTTAAATTGGGCAGACGACAGCTTGGTCAATCCCTAGTCGACTTTGTGAGACAGCAAACCAAAGCTTTTACCAGCTGGTATAAAGCAAGTGGTGTCTCTACCTTTGAGGATCTGGTGCAGCTTATTCTGATTGATAACCTGCTGGAGTCTGTGGGACCAGAGGTTCGAGTCTTTCTGCAGGATCGTGACTTAACCACTGCATTGGAGGCAGCCAGGTTGGCTGATACCTTCGAAACTAACCACTCCTTGTCCGAGCGGTCCCGTCTCTCTTTTCAACAGCCTGGCATCAGCAGAGATCGTCAACCTTGGAGAATGAAGTGCCAGCCGGAGGGAGAACGTCTACGTCAGCCAACTAAGCCACCTGGTGAGCCACGCTTCTCAACATATGGTCCACCTGCGGAGAGGCAAACTACTCATGGTGCATCTCGACAACAGTATCCAGAGAGACACCAGCCAGAACGACACCATTTGCAACGTCAACAGGGAGTAAAGGGCAAACCTGTCGTCTGCTTCAGGTGCAATAAAGTAGGTCACATCAGTTCCAACTGCCCCCATAAACCCCAACCCATTGGGAAAATCTCTAATATCCCTAGTAACATGTCCCCTAGAGAAGTAGAAAAAGGTATGGCCCCTTATTATTGCAAAAGTCTTATTTCCCTTCAGGAAAACTCAGAAACAACTAAGGTAAAGACCTTTAGAGATACTGGAGCATATTGCTCACTTGTAAGAGAGGGAATATTACCCCTTTCAGAGAATACTTCTTTGAATTCCTCTGTTTTATTGGAAGCATTTGGAGGAGCTATCTATTCTGTTCCTTTGCATAAAATTTATGTACAGTGCAAATATTACACTGGGTACTTGACTGTAGGTATCTCAAAAGGATTCCCCATGAAAGATGCAGTGTTATTACTGGGTAATAACATTACTACTGTTAGTTCGTGTCCTTAGCCTATAATGATTAATTCTTCTCCGGTGTTGGCCATAACTCGGGCAACATCCCAAGGGTTGTCTGGAGAGAACGTTGACCTATCCTTGGACGACTCCGATCTCGGAATAGCCACGTTGTTTTACGAGGCACACCGGCCGGAGCCTCGTAAATCAAGTGAACAGACCCCGATCAAGCCTTCCTATTCCCAGGTTGCAGGATTGCCAGATGTCTCTGTTTCCATGCCCGAGGGACTGTCCTTCCGGGAGGAACAACGAAAGGACCCTTCTTTAAAATTCGCTTTTGAGGCAGCCATGGGTAAATCCTCTTTGGGTCATCCGGTCAAGTATGAAGTTAAAAACAATTATTTGATCTGCACTAAGACTGGTAAGGAGATAGAGGGCCGGCAATTGTTTAACAGGTTAGTGGTTCCAACAAAGTATAGACCTCAAATATTAAATATAGCCCATAATACGTCATTAGGAGGTCACTTAGGAATTACAAAAACCTTGTATAGAATCACAAAAGAATTTTATTGGCCAAAATTAAAGAAAGATGTGAAGAATCATATTAGGTGTTGCCGAGAATGTCAGCAAGTTGGAAAACCTGGACATTCCATTAAACCTGCACCTCTCCAACCTATACCTGCTGATGGAGAACCTTTTGCAGATTTAATTATAGATTGTGTAGGTCCACTACCTAGGTCAAAATCTGGAAATCAGTATTTATTTACGATTATGGATAAAGTAACCAGATACCCTGAAGCAATTCCCATGCGTAGTATTAATACTAAAGCTATTCTCAAAGCTTTAACAAAATTCATTTCTTGTTTTGGCATTCCTAAAACTATTCAAAGTGATCAAGGTACTAACTTCACTGCCAAAGCATTTAGGGAAGTATTAACTAGGTTAGGGATAATCCACAACTTATCCACTGCCTATCATCCTCAGTCCCAAGGCGCCTTGGAAAGATTCCACCAGACATTAAAAACAATGATGAGAAGTTTTTGCATGCACTTCCCTACAGACTGGGATGAATCACTACCTTTGTTGCTGTTCTCAGTACGAGAAACGGTGCAAGAGTCTACAGGGTATAGTCCTTTTGAGCTGATCTTTGGGCACAATGTACGAGGTCCTCTTCGGGTGCTCAAAGAAGGATGGATGGGAGAAGACGTTAGCTCAACACTCTACAACCCGTCTTCAAGGTTGCAGGTGGCACGTCAGTTAGCCAAGGCTAACCTAAAGACAGCTCAAAGTAAGATGAAACAGAGGTATGACAGAAGTGCACAATTCCGCTCCTTCCATCCAGGAGACAAGGTGTTGGTGCAGGAACCTATACCTGGCCACACCTTGAAAGCTAGATTTACGGGACCTATGCAGATTGTAAGTAGATTATCTGATGTAAATTATGTGGTAGCTCCCATTGATAAGACCTCAAAATCTAAAACTTACCACATTAATCAGTTAAAGTACTTCCATACACCAGATAAAGTCCCAGTAATGACTCTGTCCTCTACCTCTGAGGACAACTCTGACTCTTTGCACTCTATCTCTGAAATTAATATTGAACTTTCAAATTCTGTCCTCCTCAAGGATCCTAGCCCTTTAATGGAGAGATTATCTGAAACGCAAGCAACAAATTTAACTGAGCTTCTACAGTCATATCCTAATATTTTTTCGGATGTGCCGAAAAAATGTACGTTAGGTTACCATGATGTAGATGTGGGAAACTCTAAACCAATTAAACTCTCCCCCTACAGAGCTAATCCTGAAAAGCAAAGGCTACTTCAGCAGGAAGTAGAATTTTTGTTAAAGCATGGTTTAGTGGAGGAGTCGTCTAGTCCATGGGCTTCACCGTGCATCCTTGTGAAGAAGGCTGATGGAGGGTTTCGTATGTGTACAGACTACCGTAAGGTGAACGAGGTCACAATTACAGATGCTTACCCTCTTCCTCGTCTGGATGACGTAATTGACTTTGTGGGTAAGGCGACTTTTGTGTCCAAATTAGATCTCCTTAAAGGCTACTATCAGGTACCTTTGACAGATAAGGCGAAGGAAATCTCTGCCTTCGTAATTCCAGGAGGACATTATCAATACACAGTTACACCCTTCGGAATGAAAAATTCCCCCTCTTCATTCCAGAAACTTATCCATCAGGCTATTAAAGGACTTGAAGGCACGGCAGCGTACCTAGATGATATTGTTGTGGTGTCTGATACTTGGGATCAACACCTACTTAGACTTAAGGCTCTGTTTGAGACCTTTAAGAGTTCCCATTTAACAGTTAATTTATCTAAATCTTCCTTTGGCCAGGCCACTGTCACTTTTCTAGGCCATGAAGTAGGTAGTGGTAAAGTTGCACCTAAACTTGCTAAAGTTCTTTCTATTAAAGATTATCCAGTTCCTCATGATAGGAAATCTCTTCAACGTTTCCTAGGCATGATAGGATTTTACAGAAGATTCTGTAAGAATTTCTCAGATATTGTAGCCCCTCTTACCTCTCTTACCAGTCATAAAGTTCCCTTTAATTGGACGTCAGACTGTAACACTGCTTTTAATAAAGCAAAAAGATTATTGTGTACTGCACCCATTCTCTTGTCTCCAGACTTCTCCAAACCTTTTTCATTACAGGTTGATGCTTGTGAGTCTGGGGTTGGGGCAGTACTATTACAAATCGGGAACAAGGAGTTGCAGCCTGTAGCATACTTTTCAGCCAAGTTCCAGCCGCATCAGAGGGCTTATTCTACCATTGAAAAAGAAGCCCTCGCGCTGGTACTGGCTTTGGAGCATTTCGATGTTTATGTGGGCCAGACATCTCAGGTGGTCACAGTCTACAGTGATCACAATCCTCTAGTATATCTCCAAGCCATGAAGAACCACAACACAAGGCTTATGCGCTGGACGCTAAGGCTGCAGCCCTACAATATTTTAATTAAATATATTGCCGGCAAAGAAAATATGTTGGCAGACTCTTTATCTAGAGTCTAATAATATTATTTAGGTTAGGATGTTATTTGTGGTAACCCCTTTTCACGCTCTTTTTTTTATCCCCTGGTGTGGGGTTTTTTTTAGTGAGGGGATGTGGGTTACCGTCCGCCTGTATCTTGGACCTATGCTAGCCTGTCTGACTGCTGTCTCACTCTAAGTTTAGGGTTTGGCTTTTGGTCACAAGAAAAGCTGAGCTCTATCTAAGAGTTGGATGGTGGAGAGGAAAGGCGGTCCCATTATTTTGTGCCATGGCGGCACGGTTACCACTGGGAGGTGGCAGCCTAATCCTGAGCCTTCTCGGGGTGGGGGTGTGGCATGCAAAGAGTACGTAACCTTTATTCGGCGCATGTACACAGCCTCATTTACAGGCTATCTCCCCCACCCAGCGAACCAGGTTGCTAAGAGTTGATGATGGGGCCCCGTCGTTCAACTAGTGACCAGGTTCTAGCCAATAAGAAGATGGTTTTGGCAATCGCAGAGGTTATGTGGGTACCGCTCTCCTGTCTGCCCTTGTCATTCCCATTCTAGAGCTGGTTGAAGCACGGTCTGCTATCTTGTGGCTTCTATTTCTGTTTTGCTTACCGTGGAGTGCACTATACTTATCACTGTACATAGTGTACATATTGCTGTTATAAATTGGTGAAGGATAATATAAGTCTAAACTTTTTCTACTGTGTTTATTTGCTCCCATTACACCCGGGGTAACAGGCCATTTGGATCCTGGGTTGTAATATGTATTAGTACAGTCGACCCTCGGTTATCGAGTCTCTGTTTTCGTGAATTTCGGGCATTGCCAACTTTTTTCATCAAAATGTAGCCTCTGTTTTAGTGATTTCCCTCTGATTTCAGCAGTCGTATGGAACACATACGAGTGCCCATGCATAGACAAAGCCTCCCAAACACTCTTCTGAGTCAGTGTGGCATTGTTTTTAGGTGAGTGAACATTACCCCTGTAAGGTAATACGAAACATTTTGTAATAATACATTGTTTTTTGTGCTTGCAACTGCTAAATAAGCCACCATGGGCCCAAAGAAAACTCCTAGTGCCAGGTGAGAAACACAATAGAATTAAAAAAAGAAATCATAGAAAAATATGAAGGTTGCATACATGTGACTGAGCTTGCCAGGATGCACAGGAAGCCCCATTCAATGATCACTTCCATTGTGGTGAAGAAAAATTAAATCAAGGAAGCAGATGCTGTGAAAGGCATAAATGTGATAACAAAATAGCGATTGCAAACAACTGAAGATGTTGAGAAGTTGTTGTCGGTGTGAATCAATCAAAAACAGTTAGAAGGAGAAAGTGCTGTGCAGTCGATAATTTGTGAAAAGGCAAGGCAGTTGCATGATGATCTCGTAAAGAAAATGCCTGGAACTAGTGCTGATGTTAGTGAATTTAAGGACAGCAAAAGCTGATTTGAAAAATTCAAGAAGCAAAGTGGCTTTCACAGTGTTTAAGGCATGGTGAGGTTGCAAGTTCAGACAAACATGCAGCTGAAAAATTCGTGCATGAATTCAAAGAGTATGTAGAGGCTGAAGGATTCCTCCCCAACAAGTGTTCAATTTTGATGAAATTGGCCTCTTTTGGAAGAAAATGACAAAGAAGACCTACATCACGCAGGAGAAAAGGCACTGCCAGGACACAAGCCTATGAAAGACATACTAACTCTCTTGTTCTCTGGTAATGCTAGTGGGGATTTCAAAATGAAGGCTTTACTGGTGTATCACTCTGAAAATCCCAGAGTGTTAAAGAAAAACAATGTCGTCAAGAGTATATTGTGTGTGATGTCGAAGGCTAACAATAAGGCATGGGTAATGAGGTAAATTTTTCTTGATTGGTTCAATGAAGTGTTTTGGCCCAAGTGTGAAGAAATACCTCCTGGAAAATCAAGTGCCACTCACATGCCTCCTGGTAATGGACGATGCTCCAGCTCATCCACCAGACTTGGATGACCAAATGTTGAAGAGGTTTAGTTTCATCACAGTGAAGTTCAATTTCTTTCCTCCTAATACCACTCATCTTATCCAGCTCATAGACCACCATGTCATTTCAAACTTCAAAAAACTCTACACAAAGCAATGTTTCAAAGGTGCTTTGATGTGACCTCAGACACTGAAATGACCACCAGAGAGTTCAAGACAGATCACTTCAATATCCTCAATCACATAACTCTTATAGATAAGGCTTGGCAGGGAGTGATTTCCAGGATGATGAACTCTGCTTGGAGAAAACTGTGGCATGAATTTGTCCAAGAGAAGAATTTTGAAGAGTTTGAGACTGACCCTGTTGACCCTATGCCTGTTGTGGAATGTATTGTGGCATTTGGGAACTCCATGGAGTTGGATGCGTGTGGTGAGCATGTGGAAGAGTTGGTGGAAGACCACAGTGAAGAGCTCACCACCGAAGAGCTGCATGACTTTCATCTTCAACAGCAACAGACCACAGCTGAGAAAATTGGCTAACAGGAGGAGGGAGAAAGAGGGAAGAAGGTGCCTTCTTCAATGATTAAGGACATCTGTGCAAAGTGAAGCGAGGTGCAAATGTTTGCGGAGGAACATCACCCTAACAAAGCTGTTGCAGGCCATGTCTCTGACATGTTCAATGATAATGCCTTGTCCCATTTAAGGCAAATCTTAAAGAGACACCAGAAACAGAGCTCTCTGGAACAATCTTTTGAGCAACAGGGGTCCAGTTACTCTTAAGCTGGTCCTAGTGCTATTAAAAGACAGAGAATTGAATTGAAATAACCCCTATAAGGACTTTCTACCTAAAGTCTTTATGGAAGGGGATTCACCTTCCAAACAATAGTAACTTCTCCTCACTCTCCCCTCCTCTCATCTTCCATATACCAACAAGAGTCTTCAATAAAGTAAGTGTGATGTTAAATGTTCATTTATACATTTTATTATTGATTTATATTGATTTGTTATTTTTCTCTTTACTCTGACTTTGTCGAAGTTGAGAACCTTAAAACTTCAGACATGTTGGCGAGTAGCGCAAATATCTCGGTGTGTCATATAACAGGACTTACACCACAGAAACTGTCAGATATATTGTCAGATATTCTGTCAGATATATTGTTTCCTGCTCATGCAGAGATGTCTGATTATGATTCAGATACAGAGAGCATAGTGTCACTATTATGAAGTATGACTCTAATCAATGACATAGAAGAGAAAGCATCTACGGCAGAAGTGCCTGAGCCTAGTGTAATGCCCTTCACGCTCACAACTTCCCGCCTGACTAACACAATAGTGCAGAGTGTAGCTGGTAGTGCGATGCAGCCTCATACTAGTACTGTGTATGCTACACCTATATCTACTTTTCCTAGACTAGATCTAGACTCTGCAGGGATGGCTGGACTAGGTGCCCTACCTAAAGGCTATCCAGAAAGACATGTTAATTTCCCCACACCTCTGGTACCCACTGGTTCTATCTATCAGGAACAGTTTGAGAAGATGGAACACCTCATTATGTTGCAGACTGCACAAATAGAGGCACAGAGGAAACTGAATGAAGATTTCCAGAGTGAAACTGTCTCGAAAGACGACAGATTAATAGATCTGACAAAGTTGATAAACCTGTTATTACAATACAGGACACATTTAACGTGCAGAAAGCTGCCTCAGTGGTTCCTAAGTTTTTTGAGAGTGACTTAGACACCTACTTTGATGTGTTTGAGAACCAGGCACATGCTATGAACTGGCCATGTAAGCATTGGGCTACCTTGTTGCACACAGCTTTGACAGGAAGAGCTCAAACTTGTACTGCTGCTTTACCATTTCCCAAGTACATTAGTTATGATGCTGTCAAGGAAACTATTCTAGAGACATATAATTTGTTGCCTGTAAGTTATCAATGTGCATTTTGTATGTTACAGCAACAACAAGATCAGACTGGTGTCGAGTTTGTTCATGAGAAAAAAGTTGCATTTCAGAGGTGGTGCAGAGCTGTTAAGTGCAATAATTATGACAGTCTGGTTCAGTTGTTACTTCACAAAGAGTTTAGCAACTGTATATCTGCTGACATACAAGATTATCTGATGGATCATACTGCCTCAGATATTCTTGAAACTGCAACATTTAGCAGACAATTACTAGATTTCTCACAAACTTGTTCATATTAAAACACAGAGAAACAAGGTAAATAAAAAGTGAACTAGAAGTTGGCAACCTAAATCAGCTGATCATTGCCAGCCTGATGTACCTGCTACTCTAACTTCTCATACCTTTACCAGGAAAATTCACAATCCTGAATCTGTCTCTGTGGCTAGACAGAAATCTGATACTGAGAAGAAGAAAGTTAAATGTACCTATTGCAACAGAAAAGGACATGCTAGAGAGCATTGCTATAAGTTCAATAGAGAGACGAGAGATGATCACACAAGTCGTATTCTCTTTGGTGTAACAAGGGCACCAATATCCTAGTAATACTTCTGATTCTACTGTTTTAGAAATTACTCAGAATAGTTGACTAGCATAAGAAAGTGTATCTAATGAAAAGATTCATTCCACAATGAGTCCTTACTTATCGAGAGGCAAAGTAGGACTTGACGAATCACATCTGAGATAATTACTTTCAGAGACACTGGCAGCTATCTCACGTTGAGAAAAGATGTACTGCCCGTAACTGATGATACCTATACCAAGACGAATGTATTGCTAGAAGACTATGGTGGGGCTGTTATAAATGTACCTCTGCACAAAGTTTACATTGAAACAAGCTATTATACTGGTTATATTTCAGTGGGTATATCCAGTGGTACATTTCCCAACAGGTCAGTGGACTTGATAGGGAACGATATCCTTCATGCTGGTATATGTAAGGAACCACTTTTTTTTTTTTATTATTATCACACTGGCCGATTCCCACCAAGGCAGGGTGGTACGAAAAAGAAAAACTTTCACCATCATTCACTCCATCACTGTCTTGCCAGAAGGGTGCTTTACACTACAGTTTTTATACTGCAACATTAACACCCCTCCTTCAGAGTGCAGGCACTGTACTTCCCATCTCCAGGACTCAAGTCCGGCCTGATGGTTTCCCTAAACCCCTTCATAAATGTTACTTTGCTGACACTCCAACAGCACGTCAAGTATTAAAAACCATTTGTCTCCATTCACTCCTATCAAACACGCTCACGCATGCCTGCTGGAAGTCCAAGCCCCTCGCACAAAAAACCTCCTTTACCCCCTCTCTCCAACCTTTCCTAGGCCGACCCCTACCCCGCCTTCCCTCCACTACAGACTGATACACTCTTGAAATCACTCTGTTTCGCTCCATTCTCTCTACATGTCCGAACCACCTCAACAACCCTTCCTCAGCCCTCTGGACAACAGTTTTGGTAATCCCGCACCTCCTCATAACTTCCAAACTACGAATTCTCTGCATTATATTCACACCACACATTGCCCTCAGACATGACATCTCCACTGCCTCCAGCCTTCTCCTCGCTGCAACATTCATCACCCATGCTTCACACCCATATAAGAGTGTTGGTAAAACTATACTCTCATACATTCCCCTCTTTGCCTCCAAGGACAAAGTTCTTTGTCTCCACAGACTCCTAAGTGCATCACTCACCCTTTTCCCCTCATCAATTCTATGATTCACCTCATCTTTCATAGACCCATCCACTGACACGTCCACTCCCAAATATTTGAATACATTCACCTCCTCCATACTCTCTCCCTCCAATCTGATATCCAATCTTTCATCACCTAATCTTTTTGTTATCCTCATAACCTTACTCTTTCCTGTATTCACTTTTTTTTCTTTTGCACACCCTACCAAATTCATCCACCAATCTCTGCAACTTCTCTTCAGAATCTCCCAAAGAGCAACTGTGACAACTCCCACTTTATGTGTGATTCTTTATCTTTTAACTCCACGCCTCTTGCCAAGACCCTCGCATTTACTTCTCTTACAACCCCATCTATAAATATATTAAACAACCACGGTGACATCACACATCCTTGTCTAAGGCCTACTTTTACTGGGAAATAATTTCCCTCTTTCCTACATACTCTAACTTGAGCCTCACTATCCTCGTAAAAACTCTTCACTGCTTTCAGTAACCTACCTCCTACACCATACACCTGCAACATTTGCCACATTGCCCCCCCTATCCACCCTGTCATACGCCTTTTCCAAATCCATAAATGCCACAAAAACCTCTTTAGCCTTATCTAAATACTGTTCACTTATATGTTTCACTGTAAACACCTGGTCCACACACCCCCTACCTTTCTTGAAGCCTCCTTGTTCATCTGCTATCCTATTCTCTGTCTTACTCTTAATTCTTTCAATAATAACTGTATCATACACTTTACCAGGTATACTCAACAAACTTATCCCCCTATAATTTTTGCACTCTCTTTTGTCCCCTTTGCCTTTATACAAAGGAACTATGCATGCTCTCTGCCAATCCCTAGGTACCTTACCCTCTTCCATACATTTATTAAATAATTGCACCAACCACTCCAAAACTATATCCCCACCTGCTTTTAACATTTCTATCTTTATCCCATCAATCCCAGCTGCCTTACCCCCTTTCATTTTACCTACTGCCTCACGAACTTCCCCCACACTCACAACTGGCTCTTCCTCACTCCTACAAGATGTTATTCCTCCACCACTTATGAATGATAATATCACTGATGATAATTATGCCATTGAAGATTGTAGAAAGAAGCCTATGTTATTTTATTTCAGCACAATTACTAGAGCTATGTCAAAGATACAACAACCATCCTTGTCTCCTGTTTAGTTAGTTGATGACAATGTTTGGGCTTGAATATGTTGTTCAGTGATGCTCTGCACCCAGGATTATTAACACTGACTCCCCCTGGTCATCAGCCTAGTCAGGGCACAACTGACATTAAATTACTGACTCATGATGATTTAATCAAGGATCAGTTTGTTGATCAGTCATTGGAAAGATTGAGAGATATAGCAGTTAGTGAGAGTGAAGCAAAGAATCTCGATAATTGTTACTATTATGGTAATGGTGTAACGATGGAGAAAAGTACATGTAAGTTATCAGCTGATAGTGTTTCCACAACAGTCAAGCATCATGTTGTGTTACCAGTTACATTTTGTAAACAAGCCATTGATTTTGCTCACAATAGTCCCATACAAGTACATTTGGGTGACAAGAAGACACTAGGTAAACTGGCAAGACATTTTACTTGGCCAAAAATGAAGGAAATAGTTGCTGATCGTGTGCAGTGTTGCCACGTGTGTAAAGTGACAGGCAAGCCAGCACACACACCTCCACCTGTGCCTCTCATTCCTATCACCATGGATGGTGAACCTTCTCACGTCTTATTATTGATTGTGTTGGTCCTTTGCCTAGAATCAAACTAGGGAACCAATACTTATTTATTATTGTGGATGCAGCAACATGCTATCCTGAAGCTATTCCTATGAGAAAAAAAAAAGGGGCAGTACAAGGTGCGTGGCGCACGAACGAAAAAAAATTGAAAAATTATGAAAATTGAGTTATATAGAAAAATAGCTTAACTCTTTAGCAACACTCTGATACAAGAATCAATGTTCTATGATGTTTCTACAAGAAATTATAGTTATTTATATCAGGTATGGTGAAGGCTATGTGTGTAGCGCGTCTGCTCTCAGCCCATAATTTTTTGGAATTTTTTCCTTGCATTATTCTAATATGATAATTGAATATTTGGCATCATAAAGTAGGTGGATTATTGCATTATTCTAATATGATAATTGAATATTTGGCATCATAAAGTAGGTGGAGCTTATCCGTAGGCTTCTAGCCAATCAGGAACCATCTGGGAACACCAGCAGTATTCCTGCTCCAGAGTGGCAGGAGAAATCACAGCATTATTGCGCTTATATCAACTCTAATGCTTATTTATCAGAATTTATCTAATATGATATAATAAACACTATAAATAACATACAAACATGTTACATACTCTAGTCTGACTAAAATAGGCCATAATATGGCGAGAGTCCACCAGCAATATTCGATATAAAATTATTACTCCTCGCCTCCATGTCGTATTCATTGGTCTTTGAGTAAGAGAAACTGGTGTTTTGAAGAGAATAATTACAGTAGAACACCAGTTTACTAAAGAAACCACTGAAACAAATGGGATTTTCACAAAAAAAAGGAAAATTCAAGATGGGGGGCCAGCCGGCATTCCAGGCCAATATCTCGGAAGGACTTATTCACTTATTTTGCTTTACTATGCCTTTATTACTTAATTAAGTTTGATAATATTCACAGAAATTGTAAAATAATGATTGTTCTTGTTTTTAATGATACACTTTTTGAAATACAGTGGAACCTCTACTTGCGAGCATGTCCACGTGCGAGTTTTTCTAAATACAAGAAGTTGACGGGTCAATTTTTTGCTTCCAAACGCAAGCAAAATTTCCATAAGCGAGCAGACCTCAAGGCAGGTTCCTTGATATTGGTGAGGGGCTCTTGCTCTTGATCTCAGGAATTGTATCTCATTTGTTTGTTGGACTATCTTGTTGAAACTTAGGCAATGTATGATGGAAAGATGGTTCTTAACATACACCAAAAATGAAAGAAATCTAAGCATAAATAATGGAGTTCACTTCTCAGCAATTAGCGACCCCTTAGTGGTAATTTCGAATGGTTTTATGGTTGTATTCTCATTTTTTTTGGTCTCATTTGATAGAATGGAAGATATATTACAGAAATAGATATGATTTTGATTGCTTTCACGATGAAAAGTACCTTGAAATAGAGCTCAATCTAGGAGAAATGGTCCATTGCTTGGCTGTTTCAGAGTAAACAAATGACGTCACTGTCCATTCCAATATGCAGCCGTGAATTGGTAGACATTATTAATACAATTAGGTAGTAGGTTGGTAGACAGCAACCACCCAGGGAAGTACTACCGTCCTGCCAGATGGCTGTGAAACAAAAACCTTTAATTGTTTTGCATGATGGTAGGATAGCTGGTTTCTTTTTCTGTCTTATAAACACGCTAGATAACAGGGATATCTTGCTACTCCTACTGACACTTTGGTCACAATTCACAGACACTCACATGCATGCATGTATGTATATATATATATATATATATATATATATATATATATATATATATATATATATATATATATATATATATATATATGCAAAACAACCACTCTGAAAGAATAGAGAAATTCTAAGCGCTTTCGTAACTACTCACATTATCAAGGAACTATGAAAGTAAAGCATCCAAGGAAGCTATATAAGAGGTCTGGCCAACACCTCACTATCAGATCCCACAACGGTTAAACACCTGATGCGCTCCGGCCCAACTGGACAGGTCCCTTGCACAACTCACCAACAAACTATTCTACCCAAAAAAATTTAAAAATTATTATTTGTCCAGTGTATAATTAATAGAATTTGGGAAGAATACACTGGACAAATAATTTTTAAATTTTCTTGGGCAGAATAGTTTATTGGCGAGTTGTGCAAGGGACCTGTCCAGTTGGGCCGGCATACATCAGGTGTTTAACTGTTGAGGGATCTGATAGTGAGGTGTTGGCCAGACCCCTTATATAGCTTCCTTGGGTGCTTTACTTTCATAGTTCCTTGATAATGTGAGTAGTCACGAAAGCGCTTGGAATTTCTCTATTCTTTCAGAGTGGTTGTTTTGCATATTCTGAAATCACCTGTTTACTGTGATCTTATTGCATATATACATATATATATATATATATATATATATATATATATATATATACAGGAGGGCCCCACTTATACGGCAGGTTAGGTTCCAGGCTACCGCCGTAAAGCGGAAATCGCCGTAAAGTGGAACACCCTTTTTTTCCACTTATAAATGCATACAAACACTAGATAACAAGTTTACACTAACATATATTAAGTTAGCAATAGAACCAGGCATCAAAAAACAATAAAAAAGTACAATACACACATAGTGCACTCATTACTTACCTTAAAATATTTATAGTCTTAATCTAGGGTGAGACAAGTAGTATTTATTGTAAGAAATCAAGTGTGGTACGTATGGTAATAGCCTGGCTACCTTACCAGGCCACCCCACCCACACATACTATTCTATGATATTTAAGCATCCCAGAGCGATAAAATGTATATACAGTTCACTCATTACTTACCTTAAAATATTTGTAGTCTTAATGTAGGGTCAGGAGTAAGTAAATGAGATAAAACGAATAAATGAGAGAGAGAAAGAATGAGTACATGAGAGGGGGCAGGCGCAGAGTTATGTAAACAAACCAGGCAAAGGTAAGTTTTGTAAACAAACGAAGTGTACACGTCTGGTTTGTGTACAAGTTACATTGTGTACAGGTTGTCTCTACATTGATACGGTAGAATTAATAAAGAAGAACACTCCCATTCTCATGTAACATCATTTTGAGAAGAAATGAAGCTCTGAGTGAAGGCAATGGAAATAAGTCACACTGACTTTTTTGGGTTATCCTAGGTTCTCTACACGTATGTTGTTATGTATGATAATCTATGTAACTGTATTTGTGTATACCTGAATAAACTTACTTATATACATACGAAAGGAATAATTTTCTACAGTTACCCCCAGTAACACATTTTCTCTTATGTTAGATTAGAGAAAATGTTATTCTTGCCGTCACTTGTACAAGTTATGTGGCTCCCACATCTTATATTTATGTTTATTTATTCTATTGTGGGGTGTATTTATCATCTTTTTATGTTATGTATCGTGTTTATTATATAATTTAAAAAAAAATATCATGGATGGATTAATGAAAATGTGTATATTAACGTAATATACGACATTTAATGAGACTCGGTGAGTATTGTTATTATTATCATTTCTAATATGGCGTCACTTGTGCAAGTCGTCTGCTACCACATCTCACATTTATGTTTATTTATTCTACTGTGGGGTGTATTTATCTTATTTATATGTTATGCATCGTGTTTATTATATAATTTTGAAAAAAATATCATGGATGGATTAATGAAAATGTGTATATTACCGTAATATACGACATTTAATGAGACTCGGTGAGTATTGTTATTATTATCATTTCTAATATGGCGTCACTTGTGCAAGTCGTCTGCTACCACATCTCACATTTATGTTTATTTATTCTACTGTGGGGTGTATTTATCTTATTTATATGTTATGCATCGTGTTTATTATATAATTTTGAAAAAAATATCATGGATGGATTAATGAAAATGTGTATATTAACGTAATATACGACATTTAAATGACTCGATGATTATTATTATCATTACTAATATGACGTCTGGAGACATAAGACACTTACCAATGGACTTGCTTGATACTACTTCTACTACTTAAAGTAATATCAAGCAAGTCCATTGTCGACAGGAATATAATTGAATCTTGTTTCATAAAAAGCAGTTTTGACAATAATATGAATATTTCCTTTGGGTTATATAAATTAGATCCATTTATAATTAATAGAATTTGGGAAGAATTTAATAATACACTGGACAAATAATTTTTAAATTTTCTTGGGTAGAATAGCTTGGGGGTGAGTTGTGCAAAGGACCTATCCAAGTTGGCTCGCCGCGCGTCACGTGTTTAACCGTTGTGGGATCTGATAGTGAGGTGCTGGCCGGACCCCTTATATAGCTTCCTTGGATGCTTCACTTTCATAGTTCCTTGATAATGTGAGTGGTCACGAAAGCGCTTGGAATTTCTCTATTCTTTCAGAGTGGTTGTTTTATTTTTATTTATATATATATATATATATATATATATATATATATATATATATATATATATATATATATATATATATATATATATATATATATATATATATATATATATTTTCCTTTTTCTAAATAGCTCTTGTTCTTCTTTATTTCTTCTATTGTCCATGGGGAAATGGAAAAGAATCTTTCCTCCGTAAGCCATGCGTGTCGTATGAGGCGACTAAAATGCCGGTAGTGATGGGCTAGTAACCCCTTCTCCTGTAGGCATTTACTAAAAAAGCAAGGAAGAAAAACTTTATAAAACTGGGATGCTTGAATGTGCATGGATGTAGTGCAGATGACAAGAATCAGATGATTGCTGATGTTATGAATGAAAAGAAGTTGGATGTCCTGGCCCTAAGTGAAACAAAGCTGAAGGGGGTAGGGGAGTTTCGGTGGGGGGAAATAAATGGGATTAAATCTGGAGTATCTGAGAGAGTTAGAGCTAAGGAAGGGGTAGCAGTAATGTTGAAGGATCAGTTATGGAAGGAGAAAAGAGAATATGAATGTGTAAATTCAAGAATTATGTGGATTAAAGTGAAGGTTGGATGCGAAAAGTGGGTCATAATAAGCGTGTATGCACCTGGAGAAGAGAGGAATGTAAAGGAGAGAGAGAGATTTTGGGAGATGTTAAGTGAATGTATAGGAACCTTTGAACCAAGTGAGAGAGTAATTGTGGTAGGGGACCTCAATGCTAAAGTAGGAGAAACTTTCAGAGAGGGTGTGGTAGGTAAGTTTGGGGTGCCAGGTGTAAACGATAATGGGAGCCCTTTGATTAAACTTTGTATAGAAAGGGGTTTAGTTATAGGTAATACATATTTTACGGAAAAGAGGATAAATAAGTATACAAGATATGATGCAGGGCAAAATCACAGTACAGTGGTCCCTCAATAATCATACATAATCCATTCCTGGAAGTGGGACTATTATCGAAATGGACGATTTACGAATCAATTTTCCCCATAAGAAATAATGTAAATTCAATTAATCTGTTCCTGACACCCAGAAGTATTAAAACAAAAAAAAAATTTACATGAAATATAGATGTAGTACATAAACAATACAGTGGCACATGATGAATTCAACATTAACAGAATAACACTTACCTTTATTGGCAATTCTTCTTTGTGTATGGAAGATAGGAGAAGGAGACTGATTGGATGATTTATTGTTTGGAAGGGGAATCCCCTTCCATCAACACCTCGGGTACCAATTGCTTTTGTGGGGTTACTTCTCTTCTCTGTTTCTTAATGCCACTAGGACCACCTTGAGAGTCACTGGAGTCCTGTCTCGCAAAAAAAACTGTCCAGAGAGCTCTGCTTCTGGTGTCTCTTTAAAACTTCCCTAAAATGGGCCAAGACTCTGTCACTGTACAAGTTGTCGATATGGTTTGCAACATCCTTCTCTGGGTGATGTTTCTCCATAAATCTTTCCATCCTACCCCACATTTCAAAAATCTCCTTAATTTCTGAAGAAGGCACCTTCCTCCATCTTTCTTCCTCCTCCTCTGCAGCAAGATTCTGAGCTGCGATCTGTTGCTCTTCCAGCTGAAGCTCTTGCAGCTCCTAAGTGGTTAGCTCTTCATTGTGGTCCTCCACCAACTCTTCCACATCCTCCAAACTCACATCCAACCCCATGGAACTCCCCAGTGCCACAACTGACGTAGGCTCATCAGGGTCAGCCCCAAACCCTTCAAAATCCCTCTTGTGGACACAATCTGGCCACAATTTTCTCCAAGCAGAGTTCAAAGTCCTGGTAGTCACTCCCTCCCAAGCCTTACCTATAAGGCTTACGCAATGGAGAATACTGAAGTGTTCTTTCCAAAAATCTCGTAGGGTCAAGTGAGTGAGGTCACATTCAAGCACCTATCAAACATTGCTTTGGTGTAGAGTTTTTTAAAGTTTGCAATGGCCTGTTGGTCCATGGGCTGGAGGAGAGGAGTGGTATTTGGGGCAAGAACTTTACTGTGATGAACCCAAACTCCTTCAGAATTAGGTTATCCAAGTTTGGAGGATGAGCAGGTGCATTATCCATTACTAGGAGGCACTTGAGATCCAATTTCTTTTCCAGGAGGTAATTCTTCACACTAGGGCAAAACACTTCATTGAACCACTCTACAAAAATTTCCCTAGTGACCCATGCCTTATGTTGCAACCCCTGAATGGGTTACAATGATTATTATGTATATATATAATGTATATTACCTTTTCATATAATTTTATATTGCTTATATTTGCGATAATAGCTAAATCGCAAATGTATTGCCTTATATTGTTATTTGACGTAGCTTACGTTGTTAGGATGTACATAATATGTGCTCAGTTCAAGTCTTGATTGTCAAACTACTGTAATTATCGCTTGTCGCTCATTATACTGCCGGCTTCTGAGCTGTGCTGTCCACGGGGCTATCACGTGATCGAGGGGGGGTGTCCTCACCTCTCGTGAAGTATTCAGTCGGCTCGAGACTCGCTTGGTGGTTGGACAGATTGTCTGTCTCATTATTCTTGTTAGTTGTAGAACTCTGTTCACAGAACATTGTATAGACTTTGTGATTTTCGACGTTGTACTGAGGTTGTGTGTCGCTTAGACACTCTGAACATCTCAGGTCCTTAGCTATAGCTTCTGACCTAATTTTGTACTGGTTTCTGTGTATTGTCACAGTCGGGTTTTTCCTATGCTGAACTTAGATTCAGTAGTATGGGAGTTTTGTAACTTTTGTGGAGGATCTGCTGATGGTCCCTACTTAGTGTCGTTATATTATCTCCTTGATCCTGATTGTGTCGCAGTCGCTTGTTATATGGCTATTGGGCTTAGCATTCTTTTCATTGTTCAAGCAGACTGTTCTGGTTGCCAGTCGGTCAAGAAGTTAGTTTATTAGAGGACTTTGTCAGTCACTTGTTTAAGTCTAGTCGAGTCTTGAGACATAGTGAACTACTTAGAGCACTTACACACATACACACTTACTTGTACATATTTGTAATATCTTATTAAATGTTAATGTACCAGACGGTACGTAAGAATTATAAATGTGATATGTGCTTTCAGCACAATAATATTGAACTCGAGAGATTGATATTATTTTGATTACTATGATTAATTTAATTTAATTTGATAATATACCTCTAGACAACTTAATGATTAATAAATTTATTAAATATTAATTTCTCTAGTTAGTAGCCTACCAGTTGTAATCCTGAAGCACTATTGAATAATACTGAATTTTAATGGATAATTGGACAAGGATACTGACTAATTGTTACGAAAACCCAGTAACAGGCTGGATGCTAGAAGGGCAGTCCTTTCTAGTATTCACTGGAGATCTCTAAGCTTTTAGAATCGCGTTTTTTGTAACAAATGGGGGCCTGTCCGGGAGGCTCTTGATCCAAGGTGTTGGAGAAATTGTCCAGTTTGACACACTAGTACTTCTATGATCAAACACTTTGAGTACTTTCCTAATCTGAAGACTTTGAGTTCATTCTTGTACAACATACCAGGTGGATGTATGTACCTGACTGAGTCTCTTGATTCAAGGAGATGGAAATACTGTTTATGAGCTCTAGCTCTAAGACAACCAACACTAAAATTCCTATTAGGATTATAGTTTCCCGTAATCACTCTCTCGTAGTACAATTATTTTTGTGATGTATGCCAAAGTGAAACAGTTAATTGATACTCTGACTTTGTCTGAGTTAAGTACATTAAAACTTCAGACGTGTTGGCAAGTAGCCAAGTATCTCGGTGTGACGTATAACAGGAATTACACAGCTGAAACTGTCAGAGCATTAATTAAAGATATATTGTTTCCTGCTCATACAGAGATGTCTGATTATGATTCAGATTCAGAAAGCCTAGTGTCACAATTAGGAAGTATGACTCTATTTGAAGTTGAAGAAAGAGCAACTAAGGCAGAAGTGAGCCTAGTGTCTGAGCCTAGTGTAGATCAGTTCTCACTCGCTCCTTCCTTCACTGACACTATAGTACAGAGTATAGCTGGTAGTATGACACAGCCTAATACTAGTACAGTGTATGATACACCTGTATCTACTTATCCTAGACCAGAACTAGACTTTCTAGAGACGGCTGGACGAAGTGTCTGACCTAAGGACCGTCCAGACCATGTTAATTTCCCTACTCCTCCATTACCCACTGGTCCTATCTCTCAGGAACAGTTTGAGAGGTTTGAACGCCTCCTTATGTTGCAGACTGCACAAATAGAGGCACAGAGGAAATTGAACGAAGAAGATTTCCAAAGAGAAAAAGTTCGTCTGTTAAGACAACAGACTGATAGATCACAGGACACATTTAATGTGCAGAAAGCTGCATCCATGGTTCCTAAGTTTTTTGAAAGTGACTTAGACACATATTTTGATGTGTTTGAGAACCAGGCATGTGCTATGAACTGGCCACGTAAGCACTGGGCAACATTGTTGCATACTGCTTTGACGGGAAGAGCTCAAACCTGTACTGCAGCTTTGCCATTTACCAAGTACATTAGTTATGACGCTGTCAAACAAACAATTCTAGAGACATATAACTTGTTACCTGTAAGTTATCAAAGAGCATTTCGTACGTTACAACAACGACAAGATCAAACTTGTGTAGAATTTGCTCGTGAGAAAAAAGTTGCTTTTGAGAGATGGTCTAGAGCTGCCAAGTGTAACAACTACGACAGTCTTGTTCAGTTGTTACTACACGAAGAGTTTAACAACTGTATGCCTGTTGACATACAAGAATATCTGATCGATCATACTACCTCGGATATTCTGGAAACTGCAGCATTAGCAGACAATTACGAGATTTCTCACAAACTTGTACGTACTAAAACACAAAGAAACAAGGTAACTAAAGATTGTCCTAGAAGTTGGCAACCTAAATCAGCTGCTCATTGCCGGCCTGATGTACCTGCTACTGTAACTTCTCGTACCTTTACCAGGAAAACTCACAATCCTGAATCTGTCTCTGTGGCTAGACAGAAATCTGATATCGAGAAGAAGAAAGTTAAATGTACCTATTGTAACAGAAAAGGACATGCTAGAGAGTATTGCTATAAGTTAGAAAGAGATACGAGAAGCAGTCGTGCGGCTGGCGCCCCCACTCAAGTCGTATCTTCTTCCGAGCAACAAAGGCACCAAAATCCTAGCAATTCCTCTTATCCTACTGTTTTAGATAATGTTACTCAGGATAGATGACTAGCGTCAGAAAGTGTATCTGACGAAAAGATTCGTTCAGCAATGAGTCCTTACTTTTCAAGAGATAAAGTAAGATTTGACGAATCACATCTAACTGAGATAATTTCTTTCAGAGACACTGGCAGTTATCTCACGTTATTAAGAGAAGATGTACTGCCCATAACTGACGATACCTATTGCAAGATAGATGTATTGTTAGAAGCCTATGGAGGGGCTGTTATAAAAGTGCCTCTGCACAAAGTTTATATTGAAACAAGCTATTATACTGGTTATATTTCAGTGGGTATATCCAGTGGTGTATTTCCCATCAGGTCAGTGGACTTGTTGATAGGGAACGATATCCTTCATGCTGGTATATGTAAGGAACCACTTGTGATTGATAATAACACTGATGATAATTATGCCATTGAAGCTTGTAGAGAGAAACCTATTTTATTTCCTCTCAGCGCAATTACTAGAGCTATGTCAAAGATTCAACAACCATCCTTGTCTCCTGTTGAGTTAGTTGATGACAATGATTTGGGCTTGAATATGTTGTTTAGTGACGCTCTGCGCCCAGGATCATTAACACTGACTCCCTCTGGTCATCAACCAAGTCAGGACACAACTGACGTTAAATTTCTAACTCATGATGATTTAATCAAGGATCAATTTGTTGATCAGTCACTGGAAAGACTGAGAGATATAGCAGTTACTTTGAGTGAAGCAAAGGATCTCGATAATTGTTACTATTATAGTAACGGTGTACTGATGGAGAAAAATACATGTAAGTTGTCAGCTGATAGTGTTTCCACCACAGTCAAGCATCTCGGAGTGTTACCAGTTACATTTCGTGAAGAAGCCATTGATTTTGCTCACAATAGACCCATAGGAGGACATTTGGGTGTCAAGAAGACACTCGGTAAACTGGCAAAACATTTTACTTGGCCAAAGATGAAGGAAACAGTAGCTGATCATGTGCAACGTTGCCACATGTGTCAAGTGACAGGCAAGCCAGCACACACACCTCCACCTACACCTCTCACTATGAGCTCTAGTAGCAAAGTTCAGTTCATCTGGACTAGACATTGTTCAGACTCGTTCAAAAGGTTGAAGCATCTGCTTTCCTCTGCTCCAGTGTTGAGTCCTAATTTCAATCTTCCCTTCTTTTTACATATAGATGCGAGTTGTTATGCAGTGGGTGCTGTGCTGCTCTAATAGTCAACATCCACTGATATTCTCCATCCTATATGTTACTATTCATCTAAGCTTAAACGACACCAGAAAAATTATGCCACTGTTGAGAAAGAGGCTGTAGCTCTTGTGGTGTCCTTGGAACATTTTGACGTGTATTTGGGCACTTCCCCATTTAAAATTTACGTAATTTTAATGCCCAAATACCTTTTGTTACTTGCTATGTCAAATTCAGTAAAGTAACTTAATCCCTCCAGCCCATATTAACTATATATACTCATGTCATGTCTAATTATTATATTTATGTATTCACAGTATTGTCGTGTGAGGAGGAGACAAGCTGAGTGTTGAGTGGGTAGTGTGGTGCGGGTGATGTACTGCGTGATGGAACACTGTCCTGTCGCAGACCCCCCCCTCACTACACACCTTAAGCTGTTTCATACTCAGATGTTCATACTGCCTCGCATTCCACACCCACTACTTAAGAGTGGAATGCAGTCTCCTCTACTATGATCGAGCCTCTACGTACCCTCCTTGTCAGCGCTATCCTGTCTCTACACTGATGTACATAACCACGAGTATGCAGAGATACGATACTGTGTACTGCCCTAGTACTAGGGGCATATCCTAGTGACGGATGCTGTGAAATTGTAGAGGTGCTTGGCACAAGAGAGACTTTAATTAATATTTATATTAAATTGTATTGATGTGAGTAATCAGTAATAATGTGAAAGACATTAATGCAACTCCTAGTGCGACCGTCTGTCGTGTTGGGGGGGGGTGTTGCAACCCCTGAATGGGTTACAATGATTATTATGTATATATATAATGTATATTACCTTTTCATATAATTTTATATTGCTTATATTTGCAATAATAACTAAATCGCAAATGTATTGCCTTATATTGTTATTTGACGTAGCTTATGTTGTTAGGATGTACATAATATGTGCTCAGTTCAAGTCTTGATTGTCAAACTACTGTAATTATTGCTTGTCGCTCGTTATACTGCTGGCTTCTGAGCTGTGCTGTCTACGGGGCTATCACGTGATCGAGGGGGGGGGGTGTCCTCACCTCTCTTGAAGTATTCAGTCGTCTCGAGACTCGCTTGGTGGTTGGACAGATTGTCTGTCTCATTATTCTTGTTAGTTCTGTAGAACTCTGTTCACAGAACATTGTATAGACTTAGTGATTTTCGACGTTGTACTGAGGTTGTGTGTCGCTTAGACACTCTGAACATCTCAGGTCCTTAGCTATAGCTTCTGACCTAATTTTGTACTGGTTTCTGTGTATTGTCACAGTCGGGGTTTTCCTATGCTGAACTTAGATTCAGTAGTATGGGAGTTTTGTAACTTTTGTGGAGGATCTGCTGATGGTCCCTACTTAGTGTCGTTATATAATCTCCTTGATCCTGATTGTGTCACAGTCGCTTGTTATATGGCTATTGGGCTTAGCATTCTTTTCATTGTTCAAGCAGACTGTTCTGGTTGCCAGTCGGTCAAGAAGTTAGTTTATTAGAGGACTTTGTCAGTCACTTGTTTAAGTCTAGTCGAGTCTTGAGACATAGCGAACTACTTAGAGCACTTACACACATACACACTTACTTGTACATGTTTGTAATATCTTATTAAATGTTAATGTACCAGACGGTACGTAAGAATTATAAATGTGATATGTGCTTTCAACACAATAATATTGAACTCGAGAGATTGATATTATTTTGATTACTATGATTAATTTAATTTAATTTGATAATATACCTCTAGACAACTTAATGATTAATAAATTTATTAAATTTTAATTTCTCTAGTAAGTAGCCTACCAGTTGTAATCCTGAAGCACTATTGAATAATACTGAATTTTAATGGATAATTGGACAAGTATACTGACTAATTGTTACGAAAACCCAGTAACAGGCTGGATGCCAGAAGGGCAGTCCTTTCTAGTGTTCACTGGAGATCTCTAAGCTTTTAGAATCGCGTTTTTTGTAACACCTTACTATTAGATTTCCAAGACACACACAATTTACTCTTCATAACATTGTTTTTCTTGAACACTCTGGGATTTTCAGAATGGTACACTAGTAACGGCTTCACTTTGAAATCCCCACTAGCATTAGCACAGAACATTAGTGTCAGCCTGTCTTTCACAGGCTTGTGTCCTGACAGCGCCTTTTCTTCCTGAGTAATGTAGGTCCTCTTTGGCATTTTCTTCCAAAAGAGGCCTGTTTCATCACAATTGAACACTTGTTCAGGTTTCAGTCCTTCACTGTTTATGTACTCCTTGAATTCATGCACATATTTTTCAGCCGCCTTGTGGTCCGAACTGGCAGCCTCACCATGCGTTACCACACTGTGTATGTCAGTACACTTCTTAAATCTCTCAAACCAGTCTTTGCTGGACTTAAATTCACTCACATCACTAGTTGCAGGCAATTTATTTACCAAATCATCATGCAACTGCCTAGCCTTTTCACAAATAAGCGACGTCATAAGACTATCTCCTGCTAATTGTTTCTCATTTATCCACACCAATAATAACTTCTCAACATCTTCTAGTACTGGTGATCTCATTTTTGTCAGCATATTTACCCCCTTCGCCACAACAGTATCCTTGATTTCCTTTTTCTTGGCTATGATGGAAGATATGGTTGTACGGGATTTGTTATACATCCTGGCCAGTTCGCCCAGATGTATGCCACTATCATATTGTTCAATGATGTTTTTCTTAAATTCAATCGTATTTCTCACCTTCTTTACCAAAGGCTTGGCACTAGGAGCTTTCTTTGGAGCCATGGTAGCTTATTTAGCACTTAAATAACTTGCAAGCACTAAAATAAATAGAATATTATGAAATACAGTGGACCCCCGCATACCGTTGGCATCACATAACGTTAAATCCGCATACCAATACATTTTATCACTAAAATTTTGCCTCGCATACCGCTAATAAACTCGCTCAACGCTATTCGTCCGAGACGCTTCTAATGTGCAGCCTGAGCCAGCTTCACATGTTCCGCCGGTGGCATTGTTTACAAGCCAGCCTCTGCGGTAACATCCAAGCATACAATCGGAACATTTCGTATTACAGCGTTTTTGGTGATTTCATCTGCAAAATAAGTGACCATGGGCCCCAAGAAAGCCTCTAGTGCTAACCCAGTGGTAAAAAGGGTGAGAAATACTATCATACCACAGTCAGCTGCTGCTACACCACGGTCAGCTGTTGCTTGACCAGTCAGCTGTTGCTGGATCAGTCAGCTGCTGTTGCACCTCGATCAGCTGTTGCTGGACCAGTCAGCTGTTGCTGGATCAGTCAGCTGCTTCTGCACCACTATCAGCTGTTGTTGGACCAGTCAGCTGTTGCTGAATCAGTCAGCTGCTGCTGCACCACGATCAGCTGTTGCTGGACCAGTCAGCTGTTGCTGGATCAGTCAGCTGCTGCTGCACCACGATCAGCTGTTGCTGGACCAGTCAGCTGTTGCTGGACCAGTCAGTTGTTGCTGGATCAGTTAGCTGCTGCTGCACCACGATCAGCTGTTGCTGGATCAGTCAGCTGTTGCTGAATCAGTCAGCTGTTGCTGGACCAGTCAGCTGTTGCTGGATCAGTCAGCTGTTGCTGGATCAGTCAACTGTTGCTGGACCAGTCAGTTGTTGCTGGATCAGTCAGCTGTTGCTGGATCAGTCAGCTGTTGCTGGATCAGTCAGCTGTTGCTGGACCAGTCAGCTGTTGCTGGACCAGTCAGCTGTTGCTGGACCAGTTAGCTGTTGCTGGACCAGTCAGCTGTTGCTGGACCAGTCAGCTGTTGCTGAACCAGTCAGCTGTTGCTGGACCAGTCAGCTGTTGCTGGACTAGTCAGCTGTTGCTGGATCAGTCAGCTGTTACTGGATCAGTCAGCTGCTGCTGGATCAGTCATCTGTTGCTGGACCAGTCAGCTGCTGCTGCACCACGGTCAGCTGCTGTTGCACCATCAGCTGTTTCTGAACATGACTTGTCCCGAACCTGTCTGTCCAGCCTGAGCGCCTGCCTTGCCGTCATTGTTTACAAGCCAGGGTGGCCGGTTGCATACATACATTCAACGCATTTTGTATTATTCCATTATTTATAGTGCTTGTAACTGCTAAATAAGCCACCATGGGCCCAAAGAAAGCTTCTAGTGCCAACCCTGTAGTAAAAAGGGTGATAAATACTATCGTACCACAGTCAGCTGCTGCTGCACCACAGCTGCTGCTGCACCATGGTCAGCTGCACCACAGCTGTTGTTGTTGCTGCACCATCAGCTGTATTACTCGAAGATGTGGAGTGTGTGTTGTTGGTGTGGCTTAACGAGAAACAATTACCGAGAAACGATCAACCCCGGAGGGTTAGCCACCCAGGATAACCCAAGAAAGTCAGTGCATCATCGAGGACTCTCTAACTTATTTCCATTGGGGTCCTTAATCTTGTCTCCCAGGATGCAACCCACTCCAGTCAACTAACACCCAGGTGAACAGGGAAAAACGCCTGGAACTAGTGCTCATATTGGTGAATTTAAAGCCAACAAAGGTTGGTTTGAGAGATTTAAGAATCGTAATGGCATACACAGTGCGATAAGGCCTGTTCTGGAAGAAAATGCCAAACAGGACCTACAGTACTCAGGAGGAAAAGGCACTCCCAGGACACACTGTCTCATCAGTCATTGCTGCATCTTCAATAAAGGTAAGTGTCATTTATTCTTCATTTAGTAGAGTAGTACATGCACAATATATACTGTGCATGTACTACTCTACTATTGTGCATATATCCTTCTCTTTGTGTAGGAAAATGTATATTTCATGTGGTAAAAATTTTTTTTTCATACTTTTGGGTGTCTTGCACGGATTAATTTGATTTCCATTATTTCTTATGGGGAAAATTCATTCGCATAACGATAATTTCGCATAAAAATGAGCTCTCATGAATGGATTAACATCGTTATGCGGGGGTCCACTGTATTTTGCTGGAGCATGAGAGGGGACCATCGTTCACTGGTAAACAATGGCAAATTGGCCAGGAAGGAAAGGCCGAGGCGGCCCGAGGTGGCCCGAGGCGGCTCAGAGCGTGAGTACGTGTTCGGGACGAAGGACTATTAGTGAGTTATCAGACCATTTGTGAGCCAATATTTTGACGAAAAAACAGGACTATTTCTGAAATGGAGGACTTTCAGGCCAGACGATTATTGAGGGACCACTGTAGTTTGTTGGATTATGTATTGGTAGATAAAAGACTGTTGACTAGACTTCAAGATGTACATGTTTATAGAGGGGCCACAGATATATCAGATCACTTTTTAGTTGTAGCTACAATGAGAGTAAAAGGTAGATGGTATACAAGGAGAATAGAAGCATCAGGGAAGAGAGGTGAAGGTTTATAAACTAAAAGAGGAGGCAGTTAGGGTAAGATATAAACAGCTACTGGAGGATAGATGGGCTAATGAGAGCATGGGCAATGGAGTCGAAGAGGTATGGGTGTTACGACTTAATCTTCACCGTAACAACAGGGGCACAAACAACTCCATTTTTTTTTTTTTGTTAGTTTTATTTTATTACCAATCATTTAGTTTCATTGGTGTTTGGTTAGTGAATTAAAATAACCACAAGCAATTATAAATGAAACACTATACAGCAAGAAACCCCATCTTACGTTCAAATTCTCATTAAAAGAGTATGATACAATAATTTCAATTAATAATCTACTAATCTCGCCATTTAACTCTTTTAGAAAGGTCTAGGGTAACGAAATAGTTATCTTTCATAAGTGACATGAATTACCAGACTTCAGGAAACTAATGGCAAAGGCAAGACAATAGACTTGGTATAAAGTTTTAGTTTAAGCTAGGAGCTTTGGGTTGAAGACCCGTACCGAGTCAGAGCTAGGAGCTGACTGCCTCACTCAACTACTCCATAGTATGACTTCAGCTCTGCCAGAAGGCGACGCGTGGCGTCAATTCTAGAACCACCAATTGGTTACTACAATAGTGGTTACACATTCGTAATACCTAACCTAATAATAATATAATATAATAATTATAATAATCATGGGGAAAGATATAATATAATACAATATAATACAATGAGAGTACTGTTGATTCATACTGTACCCAATAATAATATATAGTCGAACCTGCTTTATCTAGCTAGTAATAAAGTGGTTTGCGATATATCATTACAGAACTTATTTTAACCAGGCCTTTTATTTTTGTATATAATAGAGTGAAGTAGGGGCGCATAACACCTCCCCCCTCGCGACTGACGGTCGCCATTGACTTGTACTCTCTGTGGTGGGTAGCATCTGTCATAGTAGCAGAGGTTGTAACATAGACAGCAGTCCTACATCATCTCCAGCTTTCTCCACAACATAGATGGTCATAAAGGTACCGACTCATACTGTTAAAATAAAGGTATATTAATAAAAATTTCAAGGCCTAGAGAGGGCATCAGCAACGAGATTATGTTTTCCTTTTATATGGGAAATAGAGATAGAGAAGGGTTGAATTCTCAAAGCCCAACGAAGTATTCTCGCATTCTTCGATTTCATAGTATTTATGAAGGTCAAAGGATTGTGATCGGAGTACACCGATATCTGATGGGTAGAAGATCCTAAATATACATCAAAATTCTCTAGGCATACAACGAAAGCTAAGGCTTCTTTTTCTATAGTTGAATAATTAATTTGGTGTTTCTTTAACTTAGAAGAAAAATATGAAACAGGTTGTAATAGGTCAGAATTTGGAGCCTTCTGTAACAATGTGGCTCCCAAAGCATATGCACTGGCATCTATTTGTAAGTGGAATGGTTTATTAAAATCAGGACTTAGCAATACTGGGGAAGAGGATAGTAATCTTTTTAAACGATTAAAAGCAATTTCACAGTCCTGGGTCCATGAAAACTTTGTTTTTGGACTTGTTAATTCAGTTAGGGGAAAAGCTACCTGTGCAAAATTTGGACAGAACCGACGGTAGTAACCGGCAACTCCTAAAAATCTTGATACGCTTTTCCTATCCTTAGGGGTAGGAAATTCTAAGAGGGCCTTTACTCTGGCGTTCAAAGGAGCGACTTCACCTTGTCCAATCCGAAATCCTAAGTATTTAATTTTCGTCTGGCCAAACTCACACTTGGACAAATTCACTGTAAAATTATGTTTACTTAAGGCGTCAAACAAGGCTTTAAGCTGTCTAAGGTGTTGGGGCCAACTGTCGCTGTATACGACTAAGTCGTCAAAGTAAGCTTCTACTCCGTCCAATCCGCCCGTATGTTCATAATACACTGGAACGTAGAAGCCGTGTTACAGAAGCCGAAGGGCATAATGCAATACTTGTATAGGCCACCAGGTATCGTAAAAGCCGATATCTCTTGAGCTCTTGGTGACAACGGGACTTGGTAATACCCTCTTAAGTCCAATTTACTGATATACTTAGCTCTGGAGACCTTGTCTATTAAGTCGTCAATTCTGGGTATTGGAAACCCATCAGGTACTGTTACAGCATTGACTTTTCTAAAATCCGTGCACATACGGGAGGTCCCATCTGGTTTGGGGACTAGAATGCATGGGGATGCCCAAGGACTGTTACTTGGTTTTATCAACCCGTGTGAGAGTAAGAAGCTCACCTCTGCCTCTAGCTCACCTTGTTTCTTGGGACTCACTCTGTAGGGAGATTGCTTGATTGGAGTAGGTTCTCTGAGAGTAACATCGTGCACACCCAACGTACACGGTTTTGGGACGTCGTTGAATAGGTGGAGATTTGCCTTAATCAGGGATTTTATTTCGTATCCTTTGTCCACTTCCAGATTTATCGGTAGAGAATTTAAATTTTTTAAGGCTGTCGAATTGTTCAGAAGAACTGGTATTCCTATCATTTCATCTGAACTTGCTGGAACCCGTTCTTGGTTCAGAGGCGTTATAGTAGAAATTGGAGAAACGATTCCTGAATAGGGTTTAAGTTGGTTAACATGACACGTCCGTTATGAGTTCCTCTTCTTCGGCGTCCTTACCAAGTAGTTCACGTCACTTAGGCGCTTCACGATTTCTAAAGGACCTTCAAATTTGGGCTGAAGAGCATGTCCCTGATGAAATCGTTGAACCAGAACTTGATCTTTTGGTTCAAATGAACGAAGTTTAGTTCGACGATCGTATTCCTCCTTCATCTTACTCTGTGCTTGTCGTAAGTTTTTGGCGACCAATTCTCTAGCTAGGCTCAGGCGTTCTTTCATTAAGGTAGGAGAGCTCCTAAAAGTCGGCGTTTCTTCCCCGATCCAAGCTTCTTTGAGAACCTGTACTGGTCCTCTAATTTGATGCCCATATATTAACTCAAATGGCGAAAACTTCAAGTTGTCTTGTTCGCTTTCTCTTAGGGCAAACAAGAGTAGTGGAATACCTTCATCGCAATCTTTGCAATACTGCAAACAATAGGACCTCATCATAATCTTCAAAGTTTGATGGAACCTTTCCACCACAACTTGTGATTGGGGTCGATAGGCCGTCGCGTAAACCGTCTTGACCCCTAACTGAGCCAAGGCTTCACGGAAAAATTTTGAAGTAAAATTCGACCCTTGATCCGATTGAACTTCTCTTGGAAATCCGAAGTGAGAGAAGAACTTAATCAGTGCTCTCACTATTAGGCGAGCATTAATCCTCCTGAGAGGAACTGCTTCCGGGTACCTAGTGACGGTGTCCATGATAGTGAACAAGAACTGGTTGCCCTGCCGAGTCTTGGGTAGCGGGCCGACACAGTCGATCACCAGACATGAAAAGGGTTCGCCTCTTACTTGTATAGGGTTCAACGGCACAGGTGGTGGATTATGTGCAGGTTTGCCTACTAGTTGACACACGGAACAGCTTCTTACATACTGTTCCACTTCTTCCTTCATTTTTGGCCATGAGAAGTGCTTAGCAATTTTTCTAAAAGTCTTCTTTTGTCCCAGATGTCCACCTTGAGGACTGTCATGAGTAAACTTACATGCTAAATTTCTAAACGGGGTAGGCAAGACCACTAGATGATCACTTTTAAGAGATCCTAGTTTCTTTTTCAGTAAATCCTTCTCCCAATAGTAAGAGCTGTCACTTTTAAGGGCTTCTACTCTCAACACAGCAAGCTTCCTGATGTCACTTAAGGAGGGGTCTATTCGGAGTTCTCTTACTAGATCCTCCGAGAATAAATCTATTTTGGAAACCACCAACTTAGGAACTGGTATCGGTTCTGGGTGGATTGTTGGCTCGACACTCGAGCTTTCGTTGAATATGTCTCCTACTCCTACGTCGACGTCGTCCATGACTTCCTCCGATACCAACGGAGAATGCGACTGTTTGGTCATTGCCCGGGTTACTATGCTCAGAGGAAAGAGGGTAGGTTCCGTTCGTCAGGCTTCGATGACGTAATTTTCCTCGGTTGGATTTTCCATAACTATGGGCTCTTTCCATATTCCTTCTTCCGCTAAGTCGTTCCCAATCAATAGGTCTACGTCTTTTATGGGGAAGTTAGTTGGAGACACTCCGATTGACGTCCAGCCTGTAAAAATAGGAGTTTCAACATATAACTTGTACAGGGGTACTCGCGTAGTGGAGCCACCATAAGCTTCCAACAGAGCGTCGAAACCTGTATATGATCCGGTGGGGAATGATAACAGTCCTTCTCTTAATAATGTTAAGTAGGACCCCGTATCCCTAAAGGAATTTACTTGCAACAACTGGCTATCAGTAATTCCTACCTTGCTTTTGGAAAAGTAAGGACTCATAGCCCTTGACAAGTTTGACGATGATACCCATATTCTGCTTAGTCAACTAGGAGGATCTGTTCCTTTTCCTTGGGACAGAGCGTCTACTCTTGGCTTGGACTTCCTTGGATGAGTCGTAGAGGATATTATTTGTGTGGGCAATCTATAGGATGGACTTCTTCCCTGGTCCCTATCACGCTTAAAGCAATGGGATTTGAAATGTCCCAGCTTTGAACAGTACGAACATTTAATTTTTTCCCATGACCTATCTGGTCTATAGGATGGGCTCGATTGAATTTGGTGTTTTACTTCGGGTTTACTTGTTACACGGGAGTGAACGGGTTGGGTAGGTCGCTTACCGAAAGGCTTCACAGGTTCGGGTCTCATTGCTGGTTTGATAACCTGGCTGCTTTCAGATTGTACCAACCTCTGGGAAATCTCAAAGTTGTCTGCCAGCGCGGCAGTCTCTAACAACGTCGTTTGCGGATGGACAACAAGATACTGGCGAACTCCCTCTGGAAAATTTGCATACAAATCTTCTAGTAACATTAATTGTGATAGATCTTTTAAAGTCATGACCCGAGAAGCTCGACACCAACGTTCAAACGCCACTGCTTTCCCTCAGGCAAAATCTAAATAAGTTTGTCCTGTTTGCCGTTTCATGGAACGAAAAGCTATTTGGTAACTAATAGGGAGCATGTCATATGCTTCTAAAATAGTTCTCTTTACTACGTCGTACTGGACATAAAACTCATATGGTAAGGAGGCGACACAAGACTGCGCCTTTCCATATAGAGATGTGTGCAGCAATGTGGCCCATTTGTCTTTGGGCCAGCCCATTGAACGTGCCTGATTCTCAAAAATTTCAAAGAATTCATCTAAGTCTGTTTCGTTAAACTTAGGTACCATCAGAGCTGCTTCATGCAAGTCAAACCCGGTTACCGTGCTCTTCACGTCTCTTTCTTCCGGAACTCCCTTCTGCTTTGTTTCAAAACGAAACCTTTCACGCCTAAATTCTTCCTCGTTTAGACGTCTTCTAGCTTCGATTTGAGAGTTTTGTAATAGTAATGTGCGTTCTATTCTTTCTAGTTGTTCGGACATGAAATTCCCAAGAGATAATGACACCGAGGGGAATTCGGGCGTCTTCTCCGGAAGTATTTTGGGACGAGCACCAGTCCTAAAATTATAACTGTCATTTAACTGAGGGTTCGTTCCAACCACCGATACATACTCCGGGGAAATGAACGGGGGAGAGCTTTGAGACTGGACTGAGTAGTAAGGCCTTGTAAACCCTGGTTCAACTTCATTATTTAAGGCAGTTCCCGTCCGTGGGATTTCTACTTCCTCGAACTGGGAAATAAAACTATCTCCAAATCTAGTTCTAGCATTGCTTGGGATTTTGGAAATAATCTATCCTTAATTAGGGACCTAAGAGTCTCTGTGCTATGGTATCTATTATAAGGTATATCTAACTGTCTAGCTATTTGCCAACACGTCTGTAATTTTAAAGTGTCAAGAGTAGCCTCTGTTAATTCATCTAATAATGACTTAATCTCTGGATCCATTTTCTTAATTCTCTCAAGGGAGCTTAATTTTAATGCAAAACAAATATGTACTTCAGGGTAAGTAGCTCCCGGACAGACAACCCGTTTGTTACGACTTAATCTTCACCGTAACAATAGGGGCACAAATAACTCCATTTTTTTTGTTAGTTTTATTTTATTACCAATCATTTAGTTTCATTGGTATTTGGTTAGTGAATTAAAATAACCACAAGCAATTATAAATGAAATACTATACAGCAAGAAACCCAATCTTACGTTCAAATTCTCATTAAAAGAGTATGATACAATAATTTCAATTAATAATCTACTAATCTCACCATTTAACTCTTTTAGAAAGGTCTAGGGTAATGAAATAGTTATCTTTCATAAGTGACATGAATTACCAGACTTCAGGAAACTAATGGCAAAGGCAAGACAATAGACTTGGTATAAAGTTTTAGTTTAAGCTAGGAGCTTTGGGTTGAAGACCCGTACCGAGTCAGAGCTAGGAGCTGACTGCCTCACTCAACTACTCCATAGTATGACTTCAGCTCTGCCAGAAGGCGACGCATGGCGTCAATTCTAAAACCACCAATTGGTCACTACAGTAGTGGTTACACATTCGTAATACCTAACCTAATAATAATATAATATAATATTATAATTATAATAATCATGGGGAAAGATATAATATAATACAATATAATACAATGAGAGTACTCTTGATTCATACTGTACCCGATAATAATATATAGTCGAACCTGCTTTATCTAGCTAGTAATAAAGTGGTTCGCGATATATTATTACAGAACTTATTTTAACCAGACCTTTTATTTTTGTATATACAGCGGACACCCGCATAGCGACTTTAATCCGTGCAAGAGGGCTGGTTGTTATGCGAAATGTTCGGTATGCGAATGAATTTTCCCCATAAGAAATAATGGAAATCAAATTAATCCGTGCAAGACACCCAAAAGTATGAAAAAAAAAATTTTACCACATGAAATATACATTTTCCTACACACAAAGAGAAGGATACATGCACAATAGTAGAGTAGTACATGCTCAATATATATTGTGCATGTACTACTCTACTAAATGAAGAATAAATGACACTTACCTTTACTGAAGATGCAGCAATGACTGATGAGACACTGTGTCCTGGGAGTGCCTTTTCCTCCTGAGTACTGTAGGTCCTGTTTGGCATTTTCTTCCAGAACAGGCCTTATCACACTGTGTATGCCACTATGATTCTTAAATCTCTCAAACCAACCTTTGCTGGTTTTAAATTCACCAATTTGAGCACTAGTTCCAGGCATTTTTCCCTGTTCACCTGGGTGTTAGTTGACTGGTGTGGGTTGCATCCTGGGAGACAAGATTAAGGACCCCAATGGAAATAAGTTAGACAGTCTTCGATGACACTGACTTTTTTGGGTTATCCTGGGTGGCAAATCCTCTGGGGTTAATTGTTTCTTGGTATTCTCAATAAGCCACACCAACAACGGTGCTACAGCAGCAGCAGCAGCAGCTGACGGTGGTACAGCAGCAACAGACGATGCTACATCAGCAACAGACGATGCTACAGCAGCAGCAGACGATGCTACAGCAGCAGCAGACGATGCTACAGCAGCAGCAGACGATGCTACAGCAGCAGACGATGCTACAGCAGCAGCAGACGATGCTACAGCAGCAGCAGACGATGCTACAGCAGCAGCAGACGATGCTACAGCAGCAGCAGACGATGCTACAGCAGCAGCAGACGATGCTACAGCAGCAGCAGACGATGCTACAGCAGCAGCAGACGATGCTACAGCAGCAGCAGACGGTACTACAGCAGCAGCAGCAGCTGACGGTGGTACAACAGCAGCAGCAGCTGACAGTGCAGCAGCAGCTGACGGCGGTACAGCAGCATCAGCAGCTGTACCACCAATAGTAGCGATGGTTAATTGGGGTTTATTATATAACCTGGCCAGCTTGGAGACACGCACTCCACTTTCATACTTATCAATGATCTTTTTCTTCATCTCTATAGTAATTCTCACCCTTATTGCTGTAGGGTTGGCACTAGAAGCTTTCTTGGGGCCCATGGTCACTTATTTTCCAGAAAAAATCACCAAAAACACTGTAATAATACGAAATGTTCCGATTGTATGCTTGGATGTTACCGCGGAGGCTGGCTGGTAAACAATGCCACCGGCGGAACATGTGAGCGTGGCTCAGGCTGCACATTGGACGCGTCTCGGACGAAGAGCGGTGAGCGGGTTTTTGGGCGGTATGCGAGGCAAAATTTTTGCGAAAAAAGCGAGCGGTATGCGGATTGTACGGTATGCGATGCGTGCGGTATGCGGGGGTCCACTGTAATGGAGTGAAGTAGGGGTGCGTAACAATGGGGTAGGTTTAAAAATGTAGTGTTAGAGTGTTCAGCAGAAGTTTGTGGTTACAGGAGTGCAGGTGCGGGTGGGAAGAGGAGCGATTGGTGGATTGGTGGAATGATGATGTAAAGAGAGTAGTAAGGGAGAAAAAGTTAGCATATGAGAAGTTTTTACAAAGTAGAAGTGATGCAAGGAGGGAAGAGTATATGGAGAAAAAGAGAGAGGTTAAGAGAGATGTGAAGCAATGTAAAAAGAGAGCAAATGAGATAGTGGGTGAGATGTTATCAACAAATTTTGTTGAAAATAAGAAAAAGTTTTGGAGTGAGATTAACAAGTTAAGGAAGCCTAGAAAACAAATGTATTTGTCAGTTAAAAATAGGAGAGGAGAGTTATTAAATGGAGAGTAAGAGGTATTGGGAAGATGGAGGGAATATTTTGAGGAATTGTTAAATGTTGATGAAGATAGGGAAGCTGAGATTTCATGTGTAGGGCAAGGAGGAATAACATCTTGTAGGAGTGAGGAAGAGCCAGTTGTGAGTGTGAGGGAAGTTTGTGAGGCAGTAGGTAAAATGAAAGAGGGTAAGGCAGCTGGGATTGATGGGATAAAGATAGAAATGTTAAAAGCAGGTGGGGATATAGTTTTGGAGTGGTTGGTGCAATTATTTAATAAATGTATGGAAGAGGGTAAGGTACCTAGGGGTTGGCAGAAAGCATGCATAGTTCCTTTGTATAAAGGCAAAGGGGACAAAAGAGAGTGCAAAAATTATAGGGGGATAAGTTTGTTGAGTATACCTGGTAAAGTGTGTGGTAAAGTTATTATTGAAAGAATTAAGAGTAAGATCGAGAATAGAATAGCAGATGAACAAGGAGGCTTTAGGAAAGGTAGGGGGTGTGTGGACCAGGTGTTTACAGTGAAACATATAAGTGAACAGTATTTAGATAAGGCTAAAGAGGTTTTTGTGGCATTTATGGATTTGGAAAAGGCATATGACAGGGTGGATAGGGGGGCAATGTGGCAGATGTTGCAGGTGTATGGTGTAGGAGGTAGGTTACTGAAAGCAGTGAAGAGTTTTTACGAGGATAGTGAGGCTCAAGTTAGAGTATGTAGGAAAGAGGGAGATTATTTCCCAGTAAAAGTAGGCCTTAGACAAGGATGTGTGATGTCACTGTGGTTGTTCAATATATTTATAGATGGGGTTGTAAGAGAAGTAAATGCGAGGGTCTTGGCAAGAGGCGTGGAGTTAAAAGATAAAGAATCACACATAAGGTGGGAGTTGTCACAGTTGCTCTTTGCTGATGACACTGTGCTCTTGGGAGATTCTGAAGAGAAGTTGCAGAGGTTGGTGGATGAATTTGGTAGGGTATGCAAAAGAAGAAAATTAAAAGTGAATACAGGAAAGAGTAAGGTTATTAGGATAACAAAAAGATTAGGTGATGAAAGATTGGATATCAGATTGGAGAGAGAGAGTATGGAGGAGGTGAATGTATTCAGATATTTGGGAGTGGACGTGTCAGCGGATGGGTCTATGAAAGATGATGTGAATCATAGAATTGATGAGGGGAAAAGGGTGAGCGGTGCACTTAGGAGTCTGTGGAGACAAAGAACTTTGTCCTTGGAGGCAAAGAGGGGAATGCGTGAGAGCATAGTTTTACCAACGATCTTATATGGGTGTGAAGCATTGGTGATGAATGTTGCAGCGAGGAGAAGGCTGGAGGCAGTGGAGGTGTCATGTCTGAGGGCAATGTGTTGTGTGAATATAATGCAGAGAATTCGTAGTTTGGAAGTTAGGAGGAGGTGGGGGATTACCAAAACTGTTGTCCAGAGGGCTGAGGAAGGGTTGTTGAGGTGGTTCGGACATGTAGAGAGAATGGAGCAAAACAGAATGACTTCAAGAGTGTATCAGTCTGTAGTGGAAGGAAGGTGGGGTAGGGGTCAGCCTTGGAAAGGTTGGAGGGAGGGGGTAAAGGAGATTTTGTGTGCAAGGGGCTTGGACTTCCAGCAGGCATGCATGAGCGTGTTTGATAGGAGTGAATGGAGACAAATGATTTTTAATACTTGATGTGCTGTTGGAGTGTGAGCAACAACAACATAACTATCTTTAACTACAATATCAGATCTTTAAGCAAGCATTATGATGACTTCCTAGCATTACTAAATTCCTTGCATGCCAATATGTCCATCATTACACTAACTGAAACCTGGCTAAAGCCTGAAACTACAGATGTCTATGCCATTCCTGGTTACACAGCCATACACAACTGTAGGCCAGACCAACAAGGGGGTGGCACAGCTATATACTACTCAGACCAACTAGAATGTATCACTAATACTTGCACAAGGGATGAACATGGGGAATATATAATAGCTAAATTCAAATCCAAATACCTACAAAAACCTCTCACAGTGATAAACATCTACAGAGTTCCACAATCAAACATTAGCCAATTTAGTCAAAACCTAGAAAGTATGATAACTGATGCACGCATGAACAAAGATCACTTACTACTCTCAGGTGACTTCAATATAAATCTCCTGCAAGACCAGGACCCACACGTTACTGAATTCACAAACACAATGAGTAACTGCATGTTGCTACCAACAGTAACAAAACCTACAAGAGTTACAGAGACTAGTGTTTCCCTACTTGACCACATCTGGACCAACACCATATCCCCTTTAAAATCAGGCATAATTATAGATAATACCACAGACCACTACCCTACTTTCCTCATAACAACTCTTGGTAAAATACCCCAAGACACTACTAAAGTCACCTTCAGACTTCACAATGAGGCAGCCATTAATAACTTCACAACAGCAGTAACAAACATTGACTGGCACACTGAGCTAGAAATCTATACAGTAAGTAAGTAAGTAAGTAAGTTTATTCAGGTATACACAAATACAGTTACATAGAATTATCATACATAGCAGCATATGTGTAGAGAACCTTGGATAACCCAAAAAAGTCAGACAGAGTGACTTATTTCCACTGGGGTCCTTTTACCTTATTATTATAATATAAAGGTTATAATATTTTCTTATTATTCTACAATGAAGATAACATCTTATTATCATACTAAAAAGACTATCTACTACACCAAGGTTATTAAGACTATCTACAATACGAGGGTCATTACTAGGAATAAGGTAAAATTTACACGTATGTTAGCTAAAAAATAGAAAATCATTCCCCTCCCTTTCTGTAGCTACATTCATCAGACACCTTTTGGCACTCTTCTTGAACTGGTTCATGCTATGACTGGCTTTGACATGTGCGGGCAGTCTGTTCCATTCCTTTATTGCTGTACAATAAAAGGTGTTTGAAGCCTGGCCACTGACTGTGGGTACTACAAAGTTGTGCTCTCTCCCCCTAGTACTACGATTGCTTTGGTTCCCAACCTTGACAAAATTGACAGCAAGATATTCTGGACATTGTGAGCAATTTTATAAACATGATTTAGCTTCAGTTGTTTTACTCTGTCTTCAACATTCAGCATATCCAACTGCTGTAATTCATCCTGGCCTACATGTTCTCTTGGTCCCAGCCCCAGGATGAATCTTACGATTTTGTTCTGGGTGATTTGCAGTCTATCTTTCAGTTTTTTTGTCAAGGCAGAGTACCAAGATAATTTTCTAAAAAAGACCCAATACCTTTATAACAAGCACTGCCCTAAAAAAACTAAACAGATGACAGCTAAGAGACTGAACAGTCCCTGGCTAACACCCAGCATTCTCAAATCCATAAATACAAAACACCGATATGAAAAACAGTACAGAATGGGTCACATAACCAGAGACCAAAAAAACGTTACTCGTCAATCCTAACCAGCCTGATAAGAAGGGCAAAAAAATTGTATTATGAGAACAGATTATCCAACTTACGAGGTGATATAAAAAAGACCTGGAAGACCCTATCAGAAATTCTGGGAACAAAAAAGATATCACGACATAGCGAAATAAAATTAGCAAAATCAGATGAACCCCAACTCCCACCAACAGAAACAGCAAACAGACTCAATGATTTCTTCTCCACTATAGGTCAAAACCTTGCCAATAAAATTCCAAGCTCAGATACCCCACCAAATGACTACCTCACTGGCAACTACCCGAACACACTGTTCCTAGCTCCGACTAACCCATACGAAGTCTCCCTTATTATCAACGCACTGAAAAACAAGGCAGGAGATTTAAATACCTTACCACCCTTTATATACAAAAAAGCGTCAAAAGTACTATCACCAATCATTGCAACACTCTTTAACAAATCCATTGAATCCTCCACCTTCCCTACAGTTCTCAAAATAGCAAGGGTCACCCTGATCCATAAAGGAGGAGACCAAACAGAGCTGAATAACTATAGGCCGATATCCAATTTACACCCTCTCAAAAATCTTCGAAAAATTAATTCATAAACGTATCTACTCCTACCTCATCTCCCAAAACATTCTCAACCCCTGCCAATTTGGATTCAGGCCTAATAAAAATACTAATGATGCTATTACACACATGCTAGAACATATATACACTGCAATAGAGAAAAAAGAAGTCCCACTGGGGATCTTCATTGACTTACGTAAAGCTTTTGATACAGTTGACCATGACTTGCTCCACGTAAAATTGCCACGTAAAATTGTATTAGAGGGCACTCCCTCAACTACCTCAAGTCTTACCTCAGCAACAGAAGCCAATATGTGTACGCAAGTGGGGCAAGCTCTTCCGCACAACCAATTACAGTTGGTGTCCCACAGGGAAGTGTCCTTGGCCCTCTTCTCTTTCTCCTATACATAAATGACCTACCAAATGCTTCGCAATTACTCAAACCCACACTTTTTGCAGATGACACTACATACGTCTTCTCTCACCCGAGCCCAGTCACGCTAGCCAATACTGTAAACACCGAATTACAGAAAATATCTACCTGGATGAGGACTAACAAACTTACACTAAACATTGACAAAACCTACTTCATTCAGTTTGTTATGGAGCTACAAATGTACCTCTTAACATAACGATAAACGGATCACCTATCACAAAGCTAACAGAGGGAAAATTCTTAGGAATCCACCTCGATAATAGACTCAAATTTCATACACATATACATCAAATTTCTAAGAAAATTTCCAAGACTGTAGGCATACTATCGAAGATACGGTACTATGTTCCACAGTCAGCCCTCCTGGCCCTATATCACTCTCTTATTTACCCCTATCTCACCTATGGAATTTGTGCATTGGGCTCAACAACATTTAACCATCTCAGACCACTAATTGCCCAACAAAAGGCTGCAGTCAGAATGATAACAAATTCCCACTACAGGCAGCACACTCCACCAATATTCAAAACACTCAACCTACTCACCATACTAAACATCCATACTTATTACTGCACCTATTACATACATAGAACACTTAACTCTGATATTAACCCTCCCCTCAAACATCTCCTTGCCAACCTCAACAGAACACATGACCATAACACAAGACACAGATCACTCTTTGATGTTCCTCATGCCCATCTCACGCTATGCAAAAACTCAATGCACATAAAAGGCCCTAGAATCTGGAATTCATTACCTGTAAATATAAAAGAAACACTACCTGTTTATAAATTCAAGTCTCTTCTCAAAGATCACTTACTCACCCAAAACCAAATAAATACTGAATAACTGAACCTTATAAATTGTATATCTTAAATGTTTCTCATAATTATAACACATAAATGTTAAACCTAAGACCCAATCTAACTTTGTTATTTTTTAAATACACTACCTAACAGAATACTCCATTCTACTGAATGTACAGCAATGCATGCAACCATATGACCTGTCTTTGTAATACTCATTTGTGCTTTATTGTTATCTGTTTACAATAATGCTTTATCACTGATTACATCATTGCTTAGTTAATCTTTAGTTAATTTTAAGTCTGCCCATAATGCTATGCATACAAGTGGCTTTGGCATGCTGCTCTTACCTGTATTTTTTGTACCTCTGTATGTTCAAATTATTAAATAAATAAATAAATAAATTATAATAGACGGCTTCAAAAGGCCGTCACTAGATGGCAGTGTTTACCACAACAAAGAGGGAGCGGTTGTGGCTGCCTCCACCTGTTACATAATGACATATTTTATTCATTCTAGAGTATATATCATGTTTCTATGTTATACACATAGTTTGTTATGTCATATTAGATGAACTGTGATAGATAAATAAGCCGTGTAGATGATATTAGCGAAATTATTCATGAAGTATTTTGCCCGGTCTCCAAACACTCTCTCGTCCACCTCCAACATTGCCCATACCACTTCATGAATGACATATTTTATTTATTTAAGAGTATATATCAGGTTTCTATGTTATTTATATTGCTTATGTCATATTACATGAAGTGAGATAGATAAATAAGCCTTAGAATTGATATTAGCAAAATTATTGAAGTAGAGAATTCCACTGGAATGGACTAATTGCATTTCAATTAATTTAGATGAGGAAAATTGACTCTGCAAATGAGCAAATCCAGTTGCGAGCAAGGTCATGGAACAGATTAAACTCGCAAATAGAGGTTCCACTGTATTCCAAATATTTTGGGATTTATGCGAGAGTAAAAGGCAGATTTTTTTGCAAAATTCTAAGAACAAACTTTATTTTTCTATGGAATAAAAGATAAGATATTTAGAGGATAGTGCATCATTAAAAAATTATATTAGCATTCTCTCGGTACCAAGTGCTCAACCTTACGTCGTGCCATACGGAACTACCATCTTGCCAAAGGACATTTTCAGTAAATTGTACTTTTTTCAGTTGTTGTTTGGGATATCTTGACAAATATTTTCAGTAAATAGTGTAAATACATCGTCTTGTGCACCAAAAATGAAAGAAGTCTGATGCTAAAAAAAAAATGGACCAAAAATAGTTGTTATACTGTCTCTTAATGCTTGTGCTATTGCATTGCGATCCCTGAATGGGTCACAATGTATATAATATATATTACTTGTTCTTATAATTTTATATTGCTTATATTTGTGATAATAGCTAAATCGTAAATATACATGTATTGCTTTATATTATTTGACTTAGTTATATTTATTAGGTAGGATGTAACATTTATATATATTATTCAGTGCTCATAGTTCAAGTCTTAATTGTCTAACTACTGTAATTATCGCTTGTTGCTTGTTATGCTGCTGGCTTCTCTGTGTTGCTGGGCAGCAGCAGCAGCAGCAGCAGCAGCAGCCCACACAGAGTCACGTGATCAGGGGGGGGTGATCACACCTCACCTTGGTGAGACTGTCTTGCTTTGACTCGCCCTCTTTTCTGTTTTGGTTTGGCTTCCGACAAGACGTGTCTTCCTTGCTGGCCCTTGTTGGAAGACAGTCTCTGTCGCTTTCTTGTTGTTGGTTCTGCCTAACTCTGTTCACAGAACATTGCCTACACTTAGTGATTTTCGACATTGTACTGAGGTTGTGTGTCACATAGGCACTCGGAGCAACTCAGGTCCTGAGCTGTAGCTTCTGACCTAATTTGTACTGGTATATATGTACTGTCACAGTCGGGGATTTTCTTATGCTGAACTTAGATTCAGTAGTATGGGAGTTTTGTAACTTTTGTGGAGGATCTGCAGATAGTCCCTACGTAGTGTCGTTATATTATCTCCTTGTTCCTGATTCTGTGTCGCTGTTGCTTGTTATATTGCTGTTCGGCTTAACAGTCACCTTATTGTTCAAGCAAGCTGTTCCGATTGCCAGGTTGGTCAAGAAGTTAGTTTATGTGAGGACTTTTAGTCAGTCACTGGTTAAGTCTAGTCGATTCTTGAGACATAGCAAACTACTTAGAGCACTTACACACATACACACAAACTTACTTGTATATATTTGTATTATGCTATTATATGCTAAAAATGTACCAGTCGGTACTTAAAAGCCATAATGATGTGATATGTGCCTTCAGCACAATACTACTGTACACGAGAGAAGTGATTATTATTATTTTGTTTATATTGATTAATTTAATTTAATTTGATAATATACACCTAGACAATTTTATTATTAATAAATTTATTAAATTTTAATTTCTTTAGTTAGTAGCCTACCAGTTGTAATCCTGAAGCACTATTGAATCTTACTGAATTCTAATGGATAATTGGACCAGGATACTGACTACTTGTTACAAAAACTCAGTAACAGGCTGGATGCTAGAAGGGCAGTCCTTTCTAGTATTCACTGGAGATCTCTATGCTTATTAGAAATCTCATTTTTTGAAACAAATGGGGGCCTGTCTGGGAGGCTCTTGATCCAATGTGTTGGAGAAATTGTCCAGTTTGACACACTAGTAACTATATGGTTAAACATTCTGAGTACTTTCCTAATCTGAAGACTTTGAGTTTAGTCTTGTACAACATAATACATGGATGTATGCACTTGACTGAGTCTCTTGATCCAAGGAGATGGAAATACTGTTTATGAGCTCTAGCTCTAAGACAACCAACACTAAAATTCCTATTAGGATTATAGTTTTCCATAATCACTCTCTCGTAGTGCGCTTATTTTCATGATGTATGTCAAAGTGAAACAGTTAATTGATACTCTGACTTTGAGTTGAGCACGTTAAAACTTCAGACGTGTTGGCGAGTAGCCAAATATCTCAGTGTGACGTATAACAGGAATTACACTGCAGAAACTGTCAGAGCATTAATTAAAGATATATTGTTTCCTGCTCAGGCAGAGATGTCTGATTGTGATTCAGACACAGAGAGCATAGTGTCACAATTAGGAAGTATGACTCTATTTGATGAGGTAGAAGAGAGAGCAACTACAGCAGAAGTGTCCGAGCCTAGTGTACCTCCGCTCACACCTTCTCGTCTAACTAACACAATAGTACAGAGTGTATATGGTAGTATGACTCAGCCTCATACTAGTACCGTGTATGCTACACCTGTATCTACTTATCCTAGGCCAGATCTAGATTCTCTAGGGATGGCTGGACAAGGTGTCTGACCTAAGGACCGTCCAGACTCATTCGTTAGATTCCTTATTCGTCTGTTACCTACTGGTCCTATCTCTGAGGAAAAATTTGAGAGGATGGAATGCCTCATTATGTTGCAGACTGCACAAATAGAGGCACAGAGGAAATTGAATGAAGAAGATTTCCAGAGAGAAAATGTTCGTCTCAGAAAACAACAGACTGATAGATCTGATAAAGTTGATAAACGTGTTAGTACAACATAGGACATATTTAATGTGTAGAAAGCTACCTCAATGATTCCTAAGTTTTTTGAGAATGACTTAGACACCTATTTTGATGTGTTTGAGAACCAGGCACATGCTATGAACTGGCCACATAAGCACTGGGCTACCTTGTTGCACACAGCTTTGACAGGAAGAGCTCAAACTTGTACTGCTGCTTTACCATTTCCCAAGTACATTAGTTATGATGCTGTCAATCAAACTATTCTAGAGACATATAACTTGTTACCTGTAAGTTATCAACGTGCATTTTGTACATTACAACGATGAAAAGATAAAACTTGTGTAGAGTTTGCTCATGAGAAAAAAGAGATTTCTCACAAACTTGTACGTACTAAAACACAGAGAAACAAAGTAACTAAAAGTTGTCCTAAAAGTTGGCAACCTAAATCAGCTGCTCATTGCCGGCCTGATGTACCTGCTACTGTAACTTCTCATACCTTTACCAGGAAAACTCACAATCCTGAATCTGTCTCTGTGGTTAGACAGAAATCTGGTACCAAGAAGAAGAAAGTTAATTAAATGTACCTATTGTAACAGAAAAGGACATGCTAGAGAGTATTGCTATAAGTTAGAAAGAGATATGAGAGACGGTCGTGCGGCTGGCGCCCCCACACAAGTCGTATCCTCTTCCGTGCAACAAAGGCACTAAAATCCTAGTAATACCTCTGATCCCACTGTTTTAGATAATATTACTGAGAATAGATGACTAGTGTCAGAAAGTGTATCTGACGTAAAGATTCATTCAGCAATGAGTCCTTACTTATCGAGAGGTAAAGTAGGACTTGACGAATCACATCTGAGATAATTACTTTCAGAGACACTGGCAGCTATCTCACATTATTAAGAGAAGATGTACTCCCCATAACTCTTGATACCTATCACAAGATAGATGTATTGTTAGAAGCCTATGGTGGGGCTGTTTTAAAAGTACCTCTGTACAAAGTTTACATTGAAAAAAGCTATTATACTGGTTACACTGGAACCTCAAATATCAAACCTAATCCATTACAGGAGTTAGTTCTAAATTCGAAAAGTATGAAAATCGAAGCAATATTTTCCATAAGAAATAATGAAAATACAATTAATCCGTTCCAGAAACCCAAAAATATTCACAAAAAAATACATTTTATAGAGATTAATTATAGTTTTACATACACACAATGTGAGGGAAAAGTTCAACAGATAGGAATAGCGAGCGAGTATATGGTAACGACAGTTTTATTGCCGGCTGCTTAAGGTAGTGTCACTCTAGCTCCCGCTATCCCCTCCTCCCCCTTCTCCACATCATGAAAGGTGACCTGTGGGGCTCCGGCCAAAGAGTAATCACTCGACTCACAGCTCCCAGCACAACTGTAAGTTGATAAATTAGACACATGTGCAACTCTTGGGTATCTTTATTGAGGAAAAGTTTCGCCACACAGTGGTTTCATCAGTCCATATGTAGGAGAAACTTGAAGAACAGGAGGAGAATGAGGTAATCAGTCCCTCAACCTTGAGTCGATGTGTTCAGTCCATTAATCTTGAAAAGAATATGGTATATCAGCGGAGAAGCAGCTTATAAACCATATGGCAGGAGAGGTGTAGCAGTCATAGGTCGTGTCACATTTGTTCAATGTGGAAGTAGGTCGTGCCCAAGAATTAGGCAAGCCATATGGTTTATAAGCTGCTTCTCCGCTGATATACCGTATTCTTTTCAAGATTGATGGACTGAACACATCGACTCAAGGTTGAGGGACTGATTACCTCATTCTCCTCCTGTTCTTCAAGTTTCTCCTACGTATGGACTGATGAAACCACTGTGTGGCGAAACGTTTCCTCAATAAAGATACCCAAGAGTTGCACATGTGTCTAATTTATCAACATGTCG